>NC_142881.1:89312304-89472304 GCF_051225735.1 Oryctolagus cuniculus | reverse complement strand
TGGGGAGTGAATCAGTGGATAGAAGACTCTCTCTCTCTCTCTCTCTCTCCCTTCCTCCCTTCCTCCCTCTGTAACTCTGCCTCTCAAATAAATAAATAAATAAATCTTTTTTAAAAAACAAAAAAGGAATACAAATTATAAAAAAAGGACCAAGTTGAAATTTTCAGGTTGAAACTACATAACTAGCCGGCGCCGTGGCTAAATAGGCTGATCCTCCGCCTTGCGGCGCCGGCACACGGGGTTCTAGTCCTGGTTGGGGCGCCGGATTCTGTCCCGGTTGCCCCTCTTCCAGGCCAGCTCTCTGCTGTGGCCCAGGAGTGCAGTGCAGGATGACCCAAGTGCTTGGGCCCTGCACCCCATGGGAGACCAGAAGAAGCACCTGGCTCCTGCCTTTGGATCAGCGCGATGCACCGGCCACAGCGCACCGGCCATGGTGGCCAGCGGAGGGTGAACCAACGGCAAAAAGGAAGACCTTTCTCTGTGTCTCTCTCACTGTCCACTCTGCCTGTCAAAAAATAAAAAGAAAGAAAGAAACTACATAACTGAGCTGTAGCCTGGGAAAGCAGTGAAAGATGGCCCAAGTCCCTGGGCCCTTGCACCCACATGGGAGACCTGGAATAAGCTCCTGGCTCCTGGCTTCAGATCGGCACAGCTCCAGCCATTGTGGCCATTTAGGGAGTGAACCAATGGAAAGAAGACCTTTCTCTCTGTCTCTCCCTCTCTCTGTCTGTAAGTCTACCGCTCAAATAAATAAATAAAATCTTTAAAAAAAAAGGGGGGGGGGTGGCACTGTGGCGCAGTGGGTTAAAGCCCCGGCCTGCAGTGCCGGCATCCTATTTGGGTGCCGGTTCTAGTCCCGGCTGCTTCACTTCCGATCCAGCTCTCTGCTAAGGCCTGAGAAAGCAGCAGAAGATGGCCCAAGTCCTTGGGCCTCTGCACCTGCATGGGAGACCTGGAAGAAGCTCCTGGCTCCTGGCTTCGGATGAGCACAGCTCCAGCTGTTGCAGCCATCTGGGGAGTGAACCAGCGGATGGCAGACCTCTCTCTGTCTCTGCCTCTCTCTGTAACTCTTTCAAATAAAACAAATAAATCTTGAAAAAAAAAAGACAATCCAATTTAAAATGGGCAATGGATTGGAATAGACATGTCTTTATAGAAGCTCTAAAATGGCCAATAAGGACATGAAAAACTTCTCTGCGGTCTCAGTTACTAGGTGGATGAATCTGTTTTCCATGGCTGTTACGAAACACCTGAGGCCAGAAACTTGATAAAGAAAAGGTGTTTCTTAGCTCACAGCTGGGGAGATTCAAGAGCATGCAGCAGCATCTGCTGAGCCCTGGGGAGGCCCTCCTGGCCCCATCACCACGTGCAGAGCGACAGCATGGTGGGACCACGAGTGGGCGACAGAAGGCAGGACGGCTCAGGGCCAGGCTTGCATTTTTTTTAAATATTTTTTTACGGGGGCCAGCGCTGTAGCACAGTGGGTTAACGCCCTGGACTGAAGCACCAGCAACCCATATGGGCACCGGTTCAAGACCTGACTGCTCCACTTCCGATCCAGCTCTCTGCTGGGAAAGCAGCAGAGGATGGCCCAAGTCCTTGGGCTCCTGTGCCCCCGTAGGAGACCCGGAAGAAGCTTCTGGCTCCTGGCTTTGAATCAGTGCAGCTCCGGCCATTGCAGCCATTTGGGGAATGAACCAGCAGAGGGAAGACCTCTCTCTCCCTCTCTCCCTCTGCTTCTCCTCTCTCTGTGTAACTCTGACTTTCAAATAAATAAATAAATAAAATACAATTAAATAAAATAGTAATATTTTTTAAAAATAAAATATTTATTTACTTATTTATTCAAAAGGCAGAGCAGGCCGGCGCCACGGCTCACTAGGCTAATCCTCCGCCTTGCGGCGCCGGCACACCGGGTTCTAGTCCCGGTTGCCCCTCTTCCAGGCCAGCTCTCTGCTGTGGCCAGGGAGTGCAGTGGAGGATGGCCCATCACCCCATGGGAGACCAGGATAAGCACCTGACTCCTGCCATTGGATCAGCGCGGTGTGCCGGCTGCAGCGCACCGGCCGCGGCAGCCATTGGAGGGTGAACCAACGGCAAAGGAAGACCTTTCTCTCTGTCTCTCACTGTCCACTCTGCCTGTCAAAAAAAAAAAAAAAAAAAAAAAGGCAGAGCAACAGAGAGAGAGAAAGAGAGAGAGAGAGAGATCTTCCACTTGCTGGTTCACTCCCCAAATAGTTGCAACAGCCAGGGTTGGGCCAAGCTGAAGCAGGAGCCAGGAGCTTCCTCCAGGTCTTCCACAAAAGTGCAGAGGCCCAAGCACTTGGGCCATCTTCCACTGCTTTCCCAGGTCATTAGCAGAGAGCTGAATCAGAAGTGGAGCAGCCAGGACTCGAACCCGCGCCCACATGGGATGCCGGCACTGCAGGTGGTGGCTTTACCCTCTGCGCACAGTACTTGCCCCAGGCCTGCTTTTTAAGCTGACTACTCGCCGTCCCAGGAACTTCTCTCACTCCACAGGACTGGCACAAAGGACAATGCCCCCTTGACTTAACTGCCCAGCACTAGGTCCTCTCTTTCCCACCACAGTGGGGACCCAGCTTGCAGCACAGGCACCTTGGGGGACCAACACGGCCAAGCCACAGCATTAGGGAAATGCAGAACAAAGCCACAGAGAGTTCCTTCCTCCCACTGCCTGGGATGGCTATAACGGAAAAAGGCGAGTAACTAATGCTACTGATGAGAACCGAAACTCATGCCTGTCTTGTGAGAACATAAAATTGTGCAAACCCTTCTGAAAAGTCTGATAGCTCCTCAACCTGTCAGAGTTACCCCCACAACCCCAGCCATCCCACAGCCACACGGACACCCAAGTCATTTAAAAGCAAACGTCCACCCCCAAAACTTGTGCACCAGCGTTCGCTATGCACGTTACAAAGTGCAAGCGATCTGAACACCCATCAGCTGGTGCATGTATAAACAAAACCTGGGGAGAAGCACCTGGCTCCTGCCATCAGATCAGCGCGGTGCGCCGGCCGCAGCACACCGGCCGCGGCGGCCATTGGAGGGTGAACCAACGGCAAAAGGAAGACCTTTCTCTCTGTCTCTCTCTCTCTCTCACTGGCCACTCTGCCTGTCAAAAAAAAAAAAAAAAACCTGGGGCATTCGTGGGACGAAGAAGGAATGTCATCCTGACCCCTGCTGTGCCATGGATGGACCTGGGAGCACTGGGCCGAGTGACGGGGGTGATTCCGTTGATTGGAAATACCCGGAATCCACAAAGCCATGGGTCATCAAGCAGAATCTGGCGATGGGAGAAGGGGAAATGAGGGGGAAGGGGCTGGGCCAGGGGTCTCCTTTAGGGAGCACAGGAGCTGTTATGTTTGGCTTCCCCAAACTCAGATGTCCTGTGTGAAGGGCCGATGGGTTAGAGGGCGGAGACTTGATTTGGGAGGTGGACCAAGTGGGAGATCTTTGGGCCGCTGGGTTTGCCCCTGGAAGGAAGTTCTGGAAAGAGAGTTGGTGGCGGCACGCCCAGTGTGCTTCCTGTCTGTCTCAGCCAGCGACCACCCCGCTCCGCCATCCTCCAGCTCACCACACGCTTAAACCAATGCGGCCCCGTCTTGCACGGTGGGCCTCCGACACTGTATGCTGCGCTAAACCTTCCCTTCTTGCACTGTTGTTCCATGCAGCAAAACCAACAGCCGACTAACACAGAGACAGCCCAGAGCGCCACGGCCATGGTTGCTTAGCCTTGTGGATGGACCGAAAAAAAAAAAAGAGGGGGACTGGCGCTGTGGCATAGCAGGTAAAGCCACTGCCTGCAGCGCCAGCATCCCATATGGGCGCCAGTTCGAGGCCTGGCTGCTCCACTTCCGATCCAGCTCTCTGCTATGGCCTGGGAAAGCAGCAGAAGATGGACCAAGTCCTTGGGCCCCTGCACCTGCATGGGAGACCTGGAAGAAGCTCCTGGCTCCTGGCTTCGATTCAGCGCAGCTCTGGCCACTGCGGGCAATTGGAGAGTGAACCAGTGAATGGAAGACCTCTCTATCTCTTTCTCTCTGCCTCTCCTTCTCTCTGTATAACTCTTTCAAGTCTTTTTTTTTTTAAAGATTCATTTTATTTATTTGAGAGGTAGAGTTACAGTGACAAGGAGAGACAGAGAGAAAGGTCTTCTATCCAATGGTTCACTCTGCAAATGGCCGCAATGGCTGGAGCTGTGCCGATCCGAAGCCAGGAACCAGGGGCTTCTTTCCAGTCTCCCACGCGGGTGCAGGGGCCCAAGGACTTGGGCCATCCTCTACTGCTTTCCTAGGCCACAGCAGAGAGCTGGATTGGAAGAGGAGCAGCCAGGACTAGAACCAGCGCCCATATGGGATGCCGGTGCCTCAGGCAGAGGATTAACCTACTGTGCCACAGCGTCGGCCCCAATAAATAAATCTTAAAAAAAAAAAAAAACCCACAGAATTATTCACTTTGAAACAGACACTGCCAGCGTGCCCCTCACGTGAACCACAATAGAATGATGGGAATCATCGCACTGCAGGCTTCATTTGCATTTCTTTAGTTATGAATTACATTTAAAATTTTTTTTCTTGAATTGTCTGCTTAGGGATTTCCCTTTATTTGGCTGGCTTTGTGGCTTTTTTTATTTAAGATTTACTTTTATATATATATATATTTTTTTTGACAGGCAGAGTGGATAGTGAGAGAGAGACAGAGAGAAAGGTCTTCCTTTTGCCATTGGTTCACCCTCCAATGGCCGCCGCGGCCAGCGCGCTGTGGCTGGCGCACCACGCTGATCCGAAGGCAGGAGCCAGGTGCTTCTCCTGGTCTCCCATGGGGTGCAGGGCCCAAGTACTTGGGCCATCCTCCACTGCCTTCCCGGGCCACAGCAGAGAGCTGGCCTGGAAGAGGGGCAACCGGGACAGAATCCGGCGCCCCGACCGGGACTAGGACTTGTGTGCCAGCGCCACAAGGCGGAGGATTAGCCTATAGAGCCGCAGCGCTGGCCGATTTATTTATATATTTTTGAAAGAGTGACAGAGAGAGAGGGAAAGACAGAGAGAGATCTTCCCTCTGCCAGTTCACTCTCCAGATGGCTGCAACAGTCAGAGCTGGGCCAAGCCGGAGCCAGGAGCCAGGAGCTTCATCCGAGTCTCCCATGTGGGTGGCAGGGGCCCAAATCCCACTTGGGCCATCTTCTGTTGCTTTTTCCAGGCCATAGCAGGGAGCTGGATCAGCCAGGACTCGAACCAGTGGCCATATGGGATGCCGGCCCTGTAGGGTGCAGCTTAACCCACTAGGCCCAGTGCTGGCCCCTGGGTCGCTTTTCCTACTCATTCAGCTCTTGGTGATTACCCACTGGCACTGTTCTATCGGTGGCGACATGGTCACACACCCCAGTGGAAAAGTCCTGGCCCAAATGAGGCTTACACAGCCAAGGGCCACCACAGGCACCCAACAAGTAAGGCGCAGCAGCCGGCAACGCGAGTGCCGGGCAGGGAACCAGAGCAGCAGGCAATCAGGACCAGGAGAGGCCAGGCAGGTGCCGCCTATCCGTAACTTCTCAGCAGAGACGTTCTCGAAGCGATCCAGGTGGGACCGCAGGCAAAGGCCCAGCACAGGTGCACACCCGGCCTGTTAGGGCAGCAGGGGGCGGTGGGCCTCTGGTCTAGTGGCTATGCCACCAGCTGTGACACCCAGTGCAGAGTGAAGAGGCCCGGGTTGGGCGCGGGAGTGGTCAGAGGTGAGCCAGGTGAGATAGGAGTTGCTGGGATTGCTGTGCAAAGGAGGCGTAAAACCACAGAAACCCCTCATCTCATGGTTTGCAACCAAGCGCCGGCAGGGCGGTGACCGCTCCCCCCTGCCCCGGGTTCCCCTGCCACCTCCAAGCTCCTGGCCATCCTGGGCAGTGCTTGCTGGCAGAACCACCTCCCTTCGGTGTCAGCCCCGTCCCGCAGGACCTTCGTCTCTCTGTGTCTCCGCACCCTCCTTCAAGGACGCGAGCCACTGGGTTGGGGCCCGGCCTGACGCACTGTAAGCTGATGACATCTACAAAGAGCAACTCACACTGCTGGACCAGGCCGGAGGGGGCGTGGCCAGGTGGCTGTAGGCTGGGAGGGCTCCTCTTCAGCCCCTGGCCCCTGTGGCTGAGGTGGCCCCTCCCCTCTCACCCCCCACTCATGCTCTCCACTGCCCACCCAGGGGCTGAGCCGGGAACGGCCCCCAGCGGTGGTGGGGGCCGGGCAGGGGGGTCTGTGCCACGCAGGTGGCAGCGGGGACAGGAAGTGGCCAAGCCTGGACTTCAGAGGACGCAGACCAGATGTGGGTCTTGAGAGCACGCAAAGATGATGTCACAGCCGTGGTCCCAGGGGCAACCTGGGCTCAGGCACCTGCCACCCCCTCCCTGGTACCCGGAACAGGAGGCACAGAGGGGCCTCAGCCGTGGCTGAGGCTGGGGCCAGGCACAAGAGTACCTCACACTTGCTGGACCACGCAGGAGGGGGCGTGGCCAGGCGGACCCAGCCCGAGCGGGAGAGACGGGCACGCACTGAGGGCTGCGTGGAGGTCTGCCCTGTCGGGCTCACGTCCCCGCCTGCCCCGGGGCCACAGGCAGACCCCACCATAAGGGTCCAGAGAGCAGGGGTTTGGCCTTGTGGTTAAGACACCTGA
Organism: Oryctolagus cuniculus; assembly: GCF_051225735.1. Lineage (NCBI taxonomy): Eukaryota > Metazoa > Chordata > Mammalia > Lagomorpha > Leporidae > Oryctolagus > Oryctolagus cuniculus. The sequence continues at coordinate 89,465,629 of NC_142881.1, read as the reverse complement.
GTCCCACTTCATCACAGGGCCTGGGTTCAGGTCCCAGTTCCGCTCCTGACTAATAGGCACCCTAAGAGGTAGCAGGTGCCGGTGCTGCGGCTCACTAGGCTAATCCTCCGCCTTGTGGTGCCAGCACACTGGGTTCTAGTCCTGGTCCGGGCACTGGATTCTGTCGCGATTGCCCCTCTTCCAGGCCAGCTCTCTGCTGTGGCCCGGGAAGGCAGTGGAGGATGGCCCAAGTGCTTGGGCCCTGCACCCCATGGGAGACCAGGAGAAGCACCTGGCTCCTGCCTTCGGATCAGCGTGGTGTGCTGGCCACAGCGCACCAGCCGTGGTGGCCATTGGAAGGTGAACCAATGGCAAAGGAAGACCTTTCTCTCTGTCTCTCTCACTATCCACTCTGCCTGTCAAAAAAAAAAAAAAAAAAAAAAAAAAAAGGTAGCAGGTGCTGGCTCAAGTACTTAGGATCCCCGCCACCCTCATGTGAGACCTGGATAGAGATCCTGGCTATGGCCTGGCCCAGACTGGGGCTGGTACGGGCATGTGGGGGGTAAACCAGCAGACAGGAGCACCATCTCTGTGTGTGTATGTGCATGTGTGTGTGTGTGTGTCTGCCCCTCAAATACAGCACCATGGTGCAGTAGGTTGATCCTTTGCCTGCAGTGCCTGCATCCCTTATGGGTGCCGGTTTGAGTCCCGGCTGCTCCACTTCCGATCCAGCTTTCTGCTATGGCCTGGGAAAGCAGTGGAGGATGGCCCAAGTCCTTGGGCCCCTGCACCTGCATGGGAGACCCGGAAGAAGCTCCTGGCTCCTGGCTTTGGATGGGCACAGCTCCAACTGTTGCAGCTAATTGGGGAGTGAACCAGCAGATGGAAGACTCTCTCTGTCTCTCCCTCTCACTGTCTGTAACTCTAATTCTCAAATTCATAAATAAAATCTTAAAAAAAATTAAAGGGTAAGCAGCCACCTGCCGTGGACCCTGGTGCCTGGGGGACACCCTCCTGGTTGTGACACCGGCAAGGTTGTGTCCCTGCACCCACAGCTCCCAGCACTGTCTGGCACCCCATGTGGCGGAGACTCTGAGAGGCACCGGATACACTTGGGGCAAGGAGCTGTGCCTGTGGGAGGCGCCCACATCCCTGTCTGCTGTCTGGCCCGAGGGCACTGTGTGGGAGGGAGACGGCAGGTGCACCAAGGACCCAGACCCAGGAAGACAGGCTGGGATGGGGCAGGGGGGCTTCCTCCGTCACCAGGATTCCCTGACAGCTGCAGATTTCTGCAGCAAACTGACTTTCTGGTCCCCAAGTCCTGGGATGTGGGGAGACAGCCGCAGGCCGGGGAGCCTGGAAGGGTTCCTGTGGGGCCTCGACACAGCAGCCAAGGCTCCCAGTCCAGGCCTGAAGACGAGCGCTGTCCTGGGGACGAGGCCCCTCAGGCTGCTGAGGAGAGGGGAGGGGCGTCTGCACCCAGGAGGGCACCTGAGCACTGTTGGTGGCCCCCTGTCTAGGAGCGGCAAAGGGACTCTACGCCCTCCTGGGGAAGCCTCAGTACCAAGTCCAGGTGCAGCCAGGTGTCACAGCTGCAGCTGGAGACGTCTGAGGCTGGGGGCCAGCTGGGGTCCCCGGGGGCAATGCCCCGCTCCACTCGGGGTTCCGAGGGCTGTCCCTGGCTTGCCCCTCCCCCACCTCTAGGTAACAGCAACCCAGAGCCCTGCAAAGCCACTCCCTCAGCATCCTGATGGCCCAGCGACCCTCTGAGCCCACATCACAGCTGTCTGTGCCCGAGACACAGGAGTGGCTCCCAGCCCAGGGCCACCCCCACCCCTGCTGTGCACCTGCAGGCAAAGTGGAGCTACCAGGCCTATGCGGCTGGCACTGCCTAGGGACCAGCTGACCTGCTGCTGAACCCATCACAGCTGGGGAGAGGAGGGAGGCCGGGCCCGTCTCAGGACAAGCCTGTGAAGTCAGGGCCGTTTCCAGATATGGAGACGCAGTTGGGCCATCCCACGTCACAGGCCCAGGAGGCAGCGGTCACCTCTCTGATGGACCACAGGCCCAGAGGGAAGGGCTGGGGAGGTACAGGCCCTACAGGAAGGCTGCCTGGAGCCTCACTGGGGAAAGGCATGCGAGTCCGCTCAGTCTGCAATCCCCTGTGCACCTGCCGCCCCTGGGCGGGGTGGCGGGGGTCTTCCCGGGGTGCAGGCACGCCACAAGGTCTACTCTCCTCTCACCTGCCCCAAACTCAGGGGTTTGGGCAGCCATGGAGGAGCCCGTGCTGTGCATCGGCCTGAGCCATGTGCTGGCTGGACACCTCTGCAGCGGGCTCGCAGGCCCCAGCAAGCACCCAAAAAGTGGCTTCCTGGCCCTACCCCACCCCCAACAGAGCCACTCCCTCTGCATCCTGACAGCCCAACGACCCTCTGAGCCCACAGCCCGCAAGCCAAGCTCCTCCCCAAGCTCTCCACTGGGAGCACCTGCTCCCTTCCCTGGGGACCCCTCGACCTAGCAGGGAGCCCAGGCACGGCTGCCACCTCCACGTCTCCTCTGTGTCCATATGGGTGGGGGGGGCCATGCACACCCAGCCTGGGGGCCCAGGAGCCAGACCGGGCTGCAGGCAGGACCACACCAGGTCTGGCCTGGCTGTGACCACCCAAGGTCCCTCTGTGAGGCCCCCGTGACACGCCACACTGTGTCCACTTCATCCTGAGCGTCCTATGAGACAAGGCATGGGTGGATGCAGGTCCTCCAGCTCCCTGGAGGGCTGCGGCCGTCTTGTCGACCCTCATGAAAAGCACTAGGCTCGGGGCCAGTGCTGTGGGCAGTGGGTAAAGCCTCAGCCTGCAACGCCAGCATCCATATGGGCGCTGGTTCAAGACCTGGCTGCTCCACTTCTGATCCAGCTCTCTGCTATGGCCTGGGAAAGCAGCAGAAGATGGCCCAAGTCCTTGGGCCCCTGCATCTGTGTGGGAGACCGGGAGGAGTTCTGGCTGTTGCGGCCAATTGGGGAGTAAACCAGTGGATGGAAGATCTCTGCCTCTCCTCTCTCTGTGTAACTGACTTTTTTTTAAAATTTTTTTGACAGGCAGAATGGACAGTGAGAGAGAGAGACAGAGAGAAAGGTCTTTCTTTGCCGTTGGTTCACCCTCCAATGGCCGCTGCGGCCGGCGCACCGTGCTGATCCGAAGGCAGGAGCCAGGAGCCAGGTGCTTTTCCTGGTCTCCCATGGGGTGCAGGGCCCAAGCACTTGGGCCATCCTCCACTGCCTTCCCGGACCACAGCAGAGAGCTGGCCTGGAAGAGGGGCAACTGGGACAGAATCCAGCACCCCGACCGGGACCAGAACCCAGTGTGCCGGCGCCACAAGGCGGAGGATTAGCCTAGTGAGCCACGGTACTGGCCATGACTTTCAAATAAATAAATAAATCTTAAAAAAAAATATTTACAAGCCAGGAAGACACACATCCTGGCCATGCTTCCTGGGCTCCAGGCATCCAAGCAAGAAGTTAGGTGGAAAAGGCGGGAAGCCCAGCAGTCGAGGGACCACAGAGGCTGCCTCAGGGCCCCGTCTGTGGCATTCAGTCAGCTGTTGGCACTACCAGGGCTATGAGCCACAGCTCTCCCCGGCCCTGCCATGCCTGCTCTGCGCCATGCCCACTGAGGCCACGTGGGACCCCCGTGCAGTCAGCAGCACCAGCCGACAGACGGGGGACGAGCTCCGAGCTCTGGCCCCTCCGGCCCAGCCTGGCGGGGAAGTTGGGGACTTTCCTCCCCCCGGGCAGCGGCTGCCCTGTTCCCGGGCATCTGGAGAGGAAACCGGGAAGAGCCAGGGTTTTCAGCCCCTCCTGGGAAGCCCCCGGGGCCACTGCCTGGTCACTGTGCTTGCCCAGCCCAGGCCCCCCGTGCAAGCGCCCGGAAGGAAGCGTGCTGGGACACGGGAAGCCCTCCAAGGAGTGGGCATTTCCTGTCCCTCACACCCACTTCTCTGCTGGCTCAGCCACGCCTCCTTCCTGCCCTGCCCAAGGCCGCTACACCCAGCCTGGCCAGGCACGCAGCGCTGGGTCCTCCAGGGACGCTCCAGAGTAAAGTCCCAGGACACCCACCCTATTTCCTCTAAGCCTGTAAGCTACTGCACCAGGGACTTGGCTCACGGAGCTGCCTCTGCTCCCAGTCCCGCCCCTGTGGGCCTGAGGGTGCCCTTGGGACATCACAGCAGTGTTCTTTGCTCCTTGCTGTAACCTGTGAACAGTGCTGCTGGCCCATTTTACAGACATACAACCTGAGGCCAGAGATGTGAACTGCTCTGCCTGGTCTGAGCCGAAATAGCAACCGAAGGCCAGCCTTCAGAGCCTGCTGCTGGGGGTGGGGGGAGGCCCAGCCTCAGCTTGGGGAGCACCAGGCCAGGGGGTCACCCTGGGCTCCCCTGGAAGGAAGGCGTGGGGCTGCTATGCGGCTGATACTGCGCGCCCAGAGGCGGAGGCCAGCGTGGGAGCACGGAGTGGGCTGGCCTTCCTGCCTCCTACGGTTGCCAAGCAACGCCGAAAGCTGCTGCCTGCATACAGATGGGGGGCCCTCCCCTCTTCCCTGTCGCCTACCCCCAGCACCTCTGTCACTCCGTTCCCAGCGGAAGCCGCCCCTTGGAGCTCAGGTTCAAAGAGACGGCCGGAGTCAGAGACCGGAGCGGGCAGCCGTGGGCACGGCTGGGCTCCAGCACCGGCTGCACCTTGCTCCTGCTTTCTCGGCTGGAGAGGAAGCTTCTCCATGCATGACAGAGGCAGAGGGGCTCACCACAGCTGCCAGAGGAGGCCTGGGCGTGTGCCGTGCTGAGCAGTCGGGGTCCGGGGGTGCAGGCGGCAGGGGAGACCCTGGGGCCACTGCCCAGCAGTCCTGGGGTAGGACACTCAGCGGCGTCTCTGACCCCGGGCACCAGACACTCAGAACTCACAGCCTGGCCTCACACAAGGAGCACCCTGGGAAATCAGCACCTGCCCGCACTGAAAGCAGCGCTCATGTCCCCCAGGGAGAGGTGGGGCAGCCCTGCCACCCTGCAGATGGGGAAACTGAGCTGGGGGTGCCATGCTGCTCGTCCCGGGCCCAGCCAGGCTGTGGGTCTCGGCTCTGGGTGACGTTCCTGGCCCAGAGTGGGGCGGGGGGCAGCGCCTGCCGTGCCACGGGGGCAGGGAAGGAGAGGGTAGCTGAAGACACACGTGGAGCCATCCCTGGCCCGACGGGTCCAGACCTCAGAAGACGACCCAGGACAATCTTTGTGCCCTCAGCACCCTCCCCACGGGGCCTCCAAATGGAGTGCCAAGAGCCCCAGGCCTCCAAGCTCCGCCCCCTCCCCCGAGGGTCCCCTGCAGCCCCCTCCTCACTCTGCAGCAAACATCAAGGCCTGACCCTCCTGGCGAACCCCGTGACCCTGGGTTCCTCATCTGCGAGGAGCAGCGCAGCTAACACAGGTGCGACCTTGCGACACCTGTAGCGGCGTCGCCATGGCAACTTCCTCCCCTCCCCCACCCCCCAGCCCCTGGCCTGCTGCCCACACAGTCCTTTGCAGAGACCTGCTGCCCAGGCATGCCACGGAGCAGATCTGGGCCTGTGCTGTCACTCCCTGCCTCCCCCCCACCGCCCCGCCACCGCTTGTCTATAGGGTCCCCCGGGCCAGGGGAAGGCGGGGCCCTGCCTGCGTCCCCTCCTCCTTTGGCTCCTGGAAAAGTCCCCCAAAGTCACAGCTGGTCTGGGCTTGGGCTTCCTGCCGCTCTGGAGCTTCCACTCTCTGACAGGAAGTGGGGGCTGGGGTCAGGAGGGATGCAGACCGGGGTGTGGCGACCAGGCGGGGTGCAGGGTGAGGGAGCCCACAGGGCAGGCAACGCAGACAGGGGCGGAGCCTAGCCAGGGTCAGGGGGCTTGGCTGGGCTTCAGGTCCAGACCCAGGGCCTGGAGTGGCCGGGACACAGAACAGCCAAGGTGGACGGTGCCAAGCTCCTGGTAGAGGGGCACCTGCCCTTCTGGGGAGCGGGACTGGGGGCAGGGCCAGATATGGGGCCGAGGCACAGAGCAGCGGCTGGGGCCGCTAGCGGCAGGGAGCGGAGGCCAGCACCTGCCATTGGTCAGCAGGTGGGCAAAGGCCCAGAGCTGCTGAGCCCCTGTGGGAGACCCTGACTGTCATGGCTGTGCCACTTCGGGGGCGTTTCTCAGCCTCTCTGGGCTGTGTGAGGTGGAACGGTCTCACGTGAGAGCAGTGGGCGTCCACACACCCCCACCAAGTGCAAAGCCCTCTTGCACTCCCCCAGCTTCTGCTCTCAGCCCCGCCCCTACCCAAAGCCACCCACCAGTGCTCAAAGGATCCCTTTAAAGACAATCTGAGCCAGGCACAAAGCAGGGAGAGGGATGCCAAGGAGACAGTCCGTCCCAGGGGTCCCGAAACCCTTCCAGTTCATTCGTGCCCCCACCCCGAGGAAACTGGGCCACAGCACTGCCTGATGCTGTGAGAGCCGACAGTGTCAGGGCAACAGGCAGGGTGGCCCTATAGGTGGACACAGGAACCCTGGCATCCCCCACGCCCAGCCCTGGCCCTGGGCCAGCCGCTGGCCTCACCCAGCCCTGGTGGCCACAGCAGAGAGCAGTGAGCACTGGCTAGGGAGAGCTGTTGGACCAGGATTCTGTGTTAGCACTGAGCCTCGGCCGAAGGCCACTGGCGCAAGACATGACCAAACGCAAATGCGACAAAGGCCTCAGTGCTCTGCTCTGTGGGGAGACCCTCAGAACAGCCCTGTTGGTCCCCCCCCAGCCCCTGAGCCACTGTCACCAGAGGCCCCCACTCAATTTGCCACCCTGGCTCTGGCACTCAGCAGGGCTTGGGACGGCAGGCTGGGCTCAGAAAGGGCCCAGCCAGGGGCGCTAGCAGGTCCAAGGTGACACTGATGCCACCGCTCTCGGGATCTGCTGATCTAACGGAAGCAAAAGCCCTGCCCCCACAGCCATGGCCGGGGCGGCCCAGGGTCAGCGGGAACAGGGCCAGGCTGAGTGTGGGGCCTCCGGGCAAGGGTCACACTATAGGGGGAGAGCCCCGGCCTGCAAGGAGAAGCCCTCACCTGGCAAAGACCCCTAGAAACGCCCTCTGCCCTGTGAGCAGGTGTCCTGGCCAAGGCCACTCCCCACCCAACCAAGAGCGAGGCAGGACAGCTCCTAGGTGTAGGAGATTCCGCCCCCGTGGGGTCTTCTGACCCAGGACGTCAGAGACCCCCGCTCTGGCCTGGGCCGCACCCCAGCATCACCCACCACAGACTCCTCAAGGCACAGCAGGGCAGGGCTCAGCTCCCCAGGGGCCACCCTAGACGGCAAGGCAGATGCTGAGTCGAGGGCCGGTGCCCAGCAATCTTTCACAGTGGACACCTGGCTCCTGTGGGCACCCCGGGCTCCCTGACAGCTCTACCTTCCCGCTCCGCATTGTCTGTTCCACCCATCTACAGACACTGTTCCCGGTGTCCTTAGCCAAGATAGTCCCCACGCTGAGCCATCAGCCGGGACTTCAGTCTCCTGCCCCCTCCTTAGCCAGTGGCTCACAGCACAGATAGAGTGGCAGGCCGGACATGCAGGATGCAGCTCCATGACCCTGGACGGGCTTCACACCATGCAGCCCCTGAGCCAGCGCCCAGAGAGACCCCCGCCACCACCCCTCAGCACACCCACATACACTGGACACAGGTCTTGCACCCGCCGCCCACACACACACCACAAAATACACACGTGAAAACACATCAGACAAGAACCAAACACACGTGTCCATCACTGAGGGAGTGGATGAAAAAAACAACACACAGGGCTGGTGCTGTGATGTAGCAGGTGAAGCCACCACCTGCAGCATCCCATATGGGCGCTGGTTCGAGTCCCTGTTGCTCCACTTCTGATCCAGCTCTCTGCTATGGCCTGGGAAAGCAGTGGAAGATGGCCCAAGTGCTTGGGCATCTGCACACATGTGGGAGACCCGGAAGAAGCTCCTGGCTCCTGCCTTTGTCCTGGTCCAGCCCCAGTCGTTGTGGCCATTTGGGGAGTGAACCAGCAGATGGAAGACCTCCCTTTGTCTCTCTCTGCCTCTCTGTAACTCTGCCTTTCAGATACATAAATATATTTTTTAAAAAGACCCAATTTAATAACACATTTAAATCTGAAAACACAAGATGCCCAATCTGATGCCAGGTGAGACCCCTGGAGGACAACACTCTCACGTCTCAGCCCCGCCAGGCCCAGGAACTGGGGAAGCAGGCACTCTCACACATCACAGACAGACAGAGAGGGGCTGGCATCCCGAACCACAGTGTCTGGTTCAGGCCCCAGCTACTCCACGCTTCCCACCCAGATTCCTACCAAGGCACCTGCGGTGACGGCAGACGAGGGCCCAAGTCCTTGGGTTCCTGCCACCCTGGTGGAGACCCCGATGCAGCTCCTGGCTCCCGGCTTCAGCCTGGCCCAGCCCTGGCTGTCGCAGGCATTTGGAGAGTGAACCAGCAGATAGAAGATATTTTCCTGAGTGTGTGTGTGTGTGTGTGTGTGTGTCCCTGTTCCTTTTTCCTATTTTTTTTAAAGTGTAGCTGTGGAGGGCTGTTTGACAAAAGCTGTCTCAGTGACAGATGCACCCTTATGTCAATCTAACAGAGAGAGGACGGCCTCTGAAAAGTTCACAGAACTGTCTATTATGAGAAAAAAAATATGCATGGGCTTCCATGTTTTTATTTATCAGGAGGCGGAGAGAGAGACAGAGGAAGCGCCAGGACCAGGCTGAAGCCAGGAGACAACAACTCAACCCCGGTCTCCCCTGTGGGTGGCAGGAACCCAATTACTTTAGCTTCCCAGGGTCTGCACTGTCAGGAAGCTGGCGTTAGGGGCCGGAGCTGGGAATCGAACCCAGGCACTCTGATGGAGGACATGAGTGCCTTAACCACTAACCCAAATGCCCATCCGGATTTCAATCATGCCTTGCACCAAAATGGATTCGTATTCATGTTTTACCTCCTTTTCTCTACATCTTTTTGGGTGCACTGTGATGAGAAAACAAGGCGCCCACGACACACGGCCAGAAGATGGCGCTGCTGCCAGTGGGGGGTGGGGGGAGGGACTTCCTGCACAGGTGACCTTGGCCAGGAGGGGCTTGGGAAGGGACATCCCCTGGAGACCCTGCTACTTGGGGCTGCTGCTAACAGAAATAAAGCACTAGTGCTCGTGCACCCAGGGACCGGGGCTCGGCCCTGAAACTGGGGGCGTGGCTTCCCTCGCTGTGCCTCTCCCTCCCACCTGAGCCTGCGGCTGGGCCAGCTGGGGGCTTCTCTCCTGTAGCCTGGGGCATCAGGCACCACCTCTCCCAGGAGCTTCCAGGGGTGAGGCAGACAGAAGGCAGCCTCGCTGGCCGGTTTCCACGGCAGCAGAAGGATGGAGAGGCAGGAAACCGGGCCCAAGCCAGCTCTGCCACCCACTCGCTGCACACCGAGCAGGTTCCAGTGGGAGCCTTCGCACGGGGTGGGGTCGGGGTCCAAGGCCGCTCCACCAAGCCACTGGGCCCTCCCCTCACTCTGACGGTTCCAGGGCACCTGCCGCGGACTCAGCTCAGCCCATGTCCAGTCCGGCCCAGCTGCCCCCTGGGGCTGCAGAAGAACCAATCTAAGCTGGGATGCAATCCCAAAGACCAGCCTGCTGCCCTGGGACTGCCCACTGGGCCGCAGAACCCCATGCAACTGTCCTGGCCCCTCCCTCCCCCCATCCCATACTCTGCCCTACTTGGACCCCACGGGCAGCCTGCGGTCCCCACCCCCACCCCTGTGCACTGGCTGTTCCCTCTACATGCTATGGAGAGCCCTAAAGAAGCCCATTTCAGAGATGAGGAAACTGGAGTTCAGAGGCAGGAAGGAACTTGCCTGAAACGTTACAAAGCTGTCCTAGCAGAGCTGGCCCCGGAGCCCAAGGCAGGTGATTCCAAGAAAATCGGTGACAAAGGCCTCCCAGCACCTGACCTGCACCCCGCCTCCCACTGCGTGCTCCTCACTTCCTGACAGCCAGGTCTCCCGCCGCAAGGCCGGGGGTCCCTCTCCTGCACCTGCTCTGCTCTCACAAACCTGGGTGTGGGAGGGGGCACCGGCCCAGGCCCCACAGCGGGGCAGCTCTGACAGGCAGGTGGAGACAAATGGGACGGCAAGCGGCAACTGGTGACATCTTGGGCAGAAAGGGGCTGGGGCTGCCCCCGTGAGCACGTGCACTGCGTGGCTGTTCCCTAGCAGAACACTGTGTGGACTGAGACAGGAGCTGCTGCAGAATTGCCTAGAACAGCCTAGAAACCCAAAGAAAAGCATCTCCCTAAGACCACGGCCACCGTCATCATCACCAACACCCACCCCCACAACGCGCCACCTGCACCACCCACGCCACCAGCTCCCGTTCACGGAGCTTACACATCCCAGACGCCGAGCCAAGTGCTCTACATACGCTGTCACAGTTCCTGCAAACCAGGGCAAGCAGCCACCCTCAGCTCGCTCTCGGAGCAGAGCTCAGAGGCTCAGAGGATCCGAAGCCACTGGCCGTCCTGGGGACAACCCCGCGGCCGCACTGTACCTGCTGTTGGGAGAATGCCAACTGTCCCTGAGCCACGCCACCGTCACTGGGCAGGAGGACAGGTCGGTCTTAGAAGGCTGCTTGGGTCCAACACAACAAAAGCCCTGTCTCCCCGCCTCGTGTCCACCACCATGCGGGGGTCAGGTGTGTGACAAGCTGACGGGGAGGGGACACCTGCCAAGGCAGCGAGCAGGCAAGCACTGCACACAGCCAGCATCAGGATCTGGGACCCAGCATTCAGAGGATGGGGACTGGGGGATGGGGGGATGCAGAGGTGGTGGGGGGAGGGATGCCCTGCCAGGAGGCTCCCGCCAAGCAGGACGCCCTGGGAACGGACACGGGCTGACCCCCAGGCAGGATTCCCTGCACGGCTCGCGAGTGCTGCAGCCCTGCCCCGCCCCCACCCCCAGTCCCACCTGGTCGGCAGCATTGACTTCCCAAGATAACAGGCTCCCTCCTTGGATGAAGGGGGTTGCTCCCAACCCCACAGTCCCCAGCCCCCGGGGCAGTGACTCCTCCAGGACAGGGTCCAGCAGGGCGCCATGCCCTCCCATGCTGAGATCGGCCTGGGACACCCGTGTTCCCACTGCCTGCGCCAAGACCCAGCAGGCTGCACTCAGTGTTTTCACAATGGCAATGCAATCTCTGATTTAGGGCCAAGGGTTCCTGATCCCTGCCAGGAGCTCCCTCAGGGGACCAGCAGGTGGCGCTGCAGCTGTGCCTGCTGGCCTGGGGTGGGGGCTCCCCCAGACTGACAGCAACCTGGTGGGGCCAGGACAGGGGGCGCTCCAGTGTCCCAGCTGCAGAGGTTCAGGGACCCCCAGGGGCGTCAGTGGGAGAGCTCTCTCCTGATAGAAACCACATCTACACTTAGCAAGCTCCAGGAGGGAAGGGGGTGCAGCCTCACCTGAGTCCCCAGGAGCCCCAAGCTCTGGAAACCCTTGTGTTCAGCCCTTTATTGAAAGATGGGACAATGGGGGCTGGTGTTGTGGTGTAGCAGATTAAGCCACCATTTGCGATGCTGACATCCCATAAGGGCGCCGGTTCAAGTCCTGGCTGCTCCACTTCCGATCCAGCTCCCTGCTAATGGCCTGGGAAAAGCAGTAGAAGATGGCTCAAGTACTTGGGTCCCTGCCACCCACAAGGGCAACCCAGATTGAGTCCCTGGCTCCCATTTTTTTTAATAGAGAGGGAGGTCTTTCATCTGCAGGTTCACTCCCCAAATGCCTACAAGCGTCCCAGCTGGGCCAGGCCAAAGCCAGGAGCCAGAAGCCAGGAGCCAGGAACTCCATCCAAATCTCCTATGTGTGTGAGTGGCAAGGCCCCAAAAATACTTGGGCCGTCATCCTCTGCTTTCCCAGGCACAATAACAAGGAGATGGATTGGAAGCATAGGTCGGCACCGCGGCTCACTAGGCTAATCCTCCGCCTTGTGGCGCCGGCACACCGGGTTCTAGTCCCAGTCGGGGCGCCGGATTCTGTCCCGGTTGCCCCTCTTCCAGGCCAGCTCTCCGCTGTGGCCAGGGAGTGCAGTGGAGGATGGCCCAAGTGCTTGGGCCCTGCACCCCATGGGAGACCAGGAGAAGTACCTGGCTCCTGCCTTCGGATCAGCGTGGTGCTCCAGCTACAGCGCGCCAGCCGCGGCGGCCATTGGAAGGTGAACCAAAGGCAAAAGGAAGACCTTTCTCTCTCTCTCTCTCTCTCACTGTCCACTCTGCCTGTCAAAAAAAAAAAAAAAAAAAAAGGAAAGGAAAGAAAAAGAAAATGGATTGGAAGCAAAGCAGCTGGGACTCGAACTGGCGCTCTCTGTGGGACGCTGGTGTCACAGCGAGCCACAATGCTGCTGACCCTGGCTCCCAGCATTCTCTCCGGCCCAATTCTCGACCTTGTCATGCAACTAAGGCGTGAATCAGCAGACAGGATTCCACCCCCGCCCCCCGGCCCCGGGCTGCCTCTCAAATAAATGATTTTAAAATAATAGCAAGTTTACAAGATGTGTTAAATTAGGTTGCATAAAAACTCAGCAGAGTCCCAGGGCTGGCAGGCTGGTCCCTCCCTGCCATGAACGTGCAGCCACAGCGCACCCGCACACGCCCAGCACAGCCACTCGCAGTGTGGGCCCAGGGCTCCGGCCCCACCCCCACAGCCTGCTGCTCTTGGCCTTGGGCCCTTACTGGCATCCATCCTGCCATGGAGATCTGTCTCGCTGCTCCCCTAACAGTTCCCATATAAAACAACTGTGTATTTCAGGACCTGCCTGGCACCCTCCACCGCGTTGACCTAAAGCCTCAGGGTTTACCACTTTAAAATCCCCAGGGTGTCAGCGAGGTCACAGGCCAGACAGCTGCCCAGCCCCGCCCTGGCCAGACCCCAGGGAGGAGCCAGGCCATCGCAGGCACCCCTGGAGGCCTGGCCACCAATGCTATGGTCTCTCACCTCTGCCCAAGCCACCCACTTCTGGGCCTTTTCCAATCACAGGTGGCCAGCTGCAGTTCTCCGGGCAGGGCGAGCCGGTGGCATGCCTACGGTGGATCGAACAACCCTGGGTATCTTTATCACGTCATTCTTTCTCTACTTCCCATCATCACTGCTTCTTTGATGTGTTATGGGTGCATGTCTTTTAAATTTTCTAAACAGAGGACCCTTTGAGAGCGATTTAATCTTACAACTGCACTTTAGCCAGCAAACACGGTCTGAAGGCCCGTGTTGCTCTGAGAACCACTGAGCTGTCTTCACCGCCGGTGTGCAGGCAGTGTTCCCAAATGTGGGCCCACCAACCGGGACACGGCCAGCGGTGACAGTGGCCCTGTCTCCCCTCCAGGATCCCTCCTCCAGGTCAGGAGCTCCCCTCCCAGCCCTGCCCACCCAACCCTGCCAGCTCAGCTCACTGTCAGCCCCCCGGGCCTTCACCTCCCTCTCAATGCAAGCAGGTGCATCAACCTAGGTGCCTGCAGGTCACCCAGGTCAGAGGAAGGAAGAGCCCTGCCGGTGGCAGGGCTGAGAGGGGGAGAGCCTTAGCTCCCGGTGGGCAATGCGGGTAAGGCCTGAGCTCTCCTAAGGGCAGTTCCTCCGCTGTGGTCTGGCCTCTGGGGCACTCCTGCCCCCCATTCAGCCCTGAGGGAGCCTTACCCACTACAGATCCCAGGGAGTGAACAACTGATGCAGCCTGTGCCGCTCAGAATCATTCATTCACGAAAGCACCGAGGCACCGCCAGGAACCCCCCAAGCCCTTTCTCTGGAAATCTACAACTTCAATGCCCTGAATCCTCCCTGCTGGTCCCCCCGCCCAGCCTCCTGTCTGCCCTCCTCAGCTACAAGGGCAGAGACCTGGGTCGCAGCAGCCACGGGCAACCCTCGGGGCGTGCACCCGACATGCGGCCAGGGCGCTGCCCCTCTCCTCATTTAATCCAGACCTCAGCCCAGCAGAGTTGTTCCACACTCACGACAGAAGGGGTCGGGGTGCACACTCAGGCTGGAGGGGGTCCTGGGAGAGGGGAGGCTGGCCCTCTGAGCCTGGGAAGCAGCTGGGGCCACCTTGGTGCCCCACCCCGCCGGGGCTGGGACCCCGTGACATGGCACCAGATGGATCTGAAGCCCAGCAGAAGGCACCCTCTCTCCCAGGCCGCTTCTGCACTTGCAGCATCCTCCAGGAAGCGCCTCTTTGTTAGCGGTGTTGTCACGGCAACCGCATCCAGGGAGAACTCTCTCTTCAAGGTAGAGTCTGAGGGTGACACTTGGAGAAACGGAAGTGGTGGTGACAACAGGCAGGGCGCTGGTCTCCCAGCCCCACCCCCGCTAGGCTCCCTGATGCTCAGCGCTCTGGGGGGCACAGGAGCCTGTCCTTTCCCTAGATGAGGACCTCCACGCTCCCACCACACACAGCAGCTCAGGGCTCTCCACCCCTCCCCCACAAATGTGCGCTGAGCCCCTGCAGGGCCACAGCCATGAAGCCCGGGCACCCCGCAGAGCGTGTCCCAGCAGGAAGCAGGCTCCCAGGAAGAGCCCCCAAAAGGGGGAGAGTCCAAGGCTAAGATGCACAGGGGGAAGGACACCCAGTCCATGGGGGGTGACAGGGGACAGGACAAGGCTGCACAGGAAGGGCTGATGACACGCATGAGCTGACAGAAGCAGCGTGGGGGACCCCACAGCCCAGTGGCTTGCAGGAGGAGCCTGAGGTGGACCACGTCCGGGGACACGAGGACAGGGACAGGCCACCTGTGGCAGCACAGGAAGCATGAGGAACCCAAGGACAGGCTGCGGCTGGCATGGGGTCAGCTCAGCACCCAGGAGAGGAACCCTGAGGAGTGTCCCAGGACAGGGAGCCACAGGATCCCAGAGGACCAGCAGGAGAACCAGGGCCAGAGGGGAGCTTGGGAGACAGAGCACTGGGGCAGAGACAGTACACATCTGAGCCAGCCTCCCGTAGCGACGGGCGCCGTCACAGAGCAGTGGGCTGGGAGCGTGGACGGGGCACGGAGCCAGCCATCTCCAGGGTCAGCCTGTGCGGGCGGCAGAGGAGGCAACAGCTGGATCAGGCGGAACAGGCAAGGTTTGCTGTTTCCAGCACTGGAGGGGCTTGATGCAAACCACTTCACCTCCAGGGGTCCAGCATCTGCCTGCTGGGGCAGCACCAAGTCACCTGTGCACCGAACAAGTGCCGATGCCCCACCTGGGGCTCCCCACGGGCACCCTGCGCTCTCCCAGAGGTCCAGCCCCCAAACTCACAGCCAGCTCATGAGCGGCAGCCTGGCCTCCAAGCCCCCCGCCCGGGGGTGCTGCTGCCTACAGGGTGGCTGGCCCACGTCCCAGCACCTGGACAATCTCCCAAGTCCTGGGAGAGAGGCAAGGAGACCCCTCGGGGGCAGCACCATCGGGGCTGGCCTGAGTCACTCCAAAGGTTCAGAGCCTGCTGCCGTCCCCCTGGGTCTCCTGTTTCACTTCCCTCTGCTCTGTCTTCCCAGGCAGGGGACAGCATTCAATCCACCCCCAACCCCCCGACCCTGTGCCGGGCAGGCAGCACCAAGGAACCCTTTCTTATAGCGCCCAAGACAAGCCATGGCCAGCGGGTCCCAGGAGACGAATCTGAAGCCACGCCCTGGCCCCAGCAAGCAGGTCAGGATACCCCAGGGCTTCCAGTTCTCCCTCAACCCACACCTGCCCTGGGGTTTTAAGACAAGGACTTCCTGCGTCCCCTCCCCCCAGCAGGGACCTGAATGGGTTGGGACAACCCACTCTGGTCTGGGCCGGGGTGTCCCTTGTCCCCTCCCTCTGGGCTCACACACACCAGAAATGAGGGCAGCAGGTCCTCCCCACCCCCACCCCTCCCAGCAGGTCAGGGCACCCATCCCCCACTCCAGGACGCCTCTCTCTCTCTCCCACACCCCGCACACACAGTTCTCACTGAGTAAACTCCGCAAGCCAGTGGGCGGGCGCCGGGAGGCAGGCAGAGGGAGAGGCAGGTTTCGGATGGATGTTCTCGAGCTCAGAGAGGCCCGGGACGGAAGCAGATGGCTCAGGAGGAGAAGAGGGGGCAGGAGGAAGGAGGAGCCCCAAGGAAGGCAGCACGAAGGGACTGGGGACCTGAGCCCTCCTCCCTTCCCCCAACCACGCCCAGGGCACCCCTCCCTGCAGAGATGCAACCCAACACCTGCCCCACCCAGCCCCTCTCCTAGGGGGAGTGAATGGGCCTGAGCCTCTGCCTCCAGCTCCGCCTAACCGGGCTGATGGTCGTGAAACGCGGGTTTCTGTGGCTACAAACCCGAGGCCAAGGCTGTCCCAGGACAGCCCCTCATGGGGAGTCCTAGTACGGAGCCGGGGGGCGGGGGGTGTTGCCACGCTCGGGCACCCAGGCCGTGTCTGGCTATGCAGGCTCCACCAGCGCTCCCTGTGATGAGCCAGGAGAGGGGTGGGTCTGCTCCTTACCTGGCCAGGTGGAGGCAGGCCTCTCCCAGCACTGGGGGCCACTGGCACCTGCGATGCTCTTCAGTCTCTGCCTGGACTCCCAGGCCACTGCCCAGCACAGAGACAGCCTCGCCTGGCATTTCTCCCTCCTCCTCCTCCTCCTCCTTGTCCTCCTCCTCCTCCTCGTCCTCCTCTGTCTGCAGTTGCTAAGTTACACCAAAAAACCCCTCTGCTCTGTGTGAACTGTTCCATTTCCACGATTTGCCAGGTGGAAGGCAGCCATCAGGCTGAGAGCTTGAAGACACCTTCCGGAGAAAAACAAACTGGCTGGCCGGCCTGCTGTCCCTTGTGGCACACCTGGCTGTCACCTGCCTGGACTCCCAAACCTGGGGTCCGCGTGCACAGCTTCAAGGCATCGCCATGGAGCCTGGGGGAGGGGGAGGGGGTCCCCGCTGCTCACTCCTTCCCAGTGAAGGGGCCTGTGCACGACCTCGGGACAAGGACCACCCAGAGAGCGGCCCGGTTCTCTGGACAAAGGCTTCTGAGGGGCAGAGAAGGCACCCCCACTTCCTGGCTGGGGTCCCCACCACCGCACAGCAAGGCGGAAATCGTCTCCAAACCGGGGAAACCACAGGGTCATTCTCCCGCTGGGGAAAGAGTCTCGGCGGGTGTCCCACCCCTCAGCCGGCTACGGCTCTGCTCTCCTGGGGCCAGAGCGCCTCGGTGCAGGGGAGGCAGGGTTGTGATGGTCCCCCGTGCGCCTCCCAGCGCCTTGGCCCCCTGGCAGGGCCCTGCCCTCGCCTTAGAGGGGAGGGTGAACCCCAGGAGGGCTCGCTGCCCTGCGCAGGGAAGCAGAGAACCAAGACTACCGCCACACCTCAGCCCCCAGGAAGCACCCACCAGCCTCAGCGCTCAGACCTGGCCAGGGACCTGCCAGGGGTCCCTCCGAAAGCCGCCGCAGGAGACTCCCTCACTTAGGCAAAGTCGGACCAGGGCCAGCTCCGCCTGCCCCGACTCCGCCCCCCGCCAAGGCCTGGGATACAGGCAGATCAGGCGCAGGGGCAGAGGGGCGCGCGTCGCCGTGGCCTGGCCCTGTCCCTCCCCTGCAGCGCTAGCTCCCCAATGCCTCGCCACACAGCCAGAGCGCGCGACGCCGCGGCGGAGCCCGCAACGCACAGGAGCAAATGGAAACTTCCAACTGCGCAGCCCCGAGCTCCGCGGATTCCCCGGCCCCCTCCCCCACGCCAGGCCCCAGGGCAGCGGACCCGCCTGCCGCGTGCGCTCCCGCCACGCCTGCCCGGGGCCCCCCGCAGGGGCAGGGGGCGCGAGGAGGGTCCCCGCGCCGTCCAGCCCCGGGCAGAGTTGACAGCAACTCCGCGCGCGGGGCTCCCGGTCGCCTCCCCCCCGCGCGCCCGCGCGCGCGTGCCCCCCACACAGCCCCGCGCCGGGAGCCCCGCTTCCCAGACCCGCGACGGCCGCTGCGGGCGGGACCCCGGGCCGCCTCACGCCCCGCCCCGCCCGCGCCGGCGGCCGCAGGGGAGGGCCCGAGGGACCCGGGGTCGGCGGCCGCTGCCTACCTCGGTCCGGGCCAGCGTCGCTCCCGCGCCGCCCTCGCGCCGCAGCCGGGCCCCGAGCAGCGCGCGGCGGGTGCCGGCGGCGGCTCATGCTAGGCGCCCGGGCCGCGGCACCCGCCCACCGGCCGCCGCCGCCGCCGCCGCCGCCGCCGCCTCCGCGCTGCGCCAGCTGCGGGCAGAGCGGCTCCCTCCGCAGCCGGCGCCGGGGAGCGCGAGCGAGCGCGGAGCGAGCACCGAGCGGGCACGGAGCGGGCGGGCGCGAGAGCGCGGGGAGCGGAGCGAGGAGGGTGCGGGGCGAGGGTGCAAGGACGCGGGACGTGGGCGAGGAGGGTGCGGGGCCGCCGCGAGGAGTGCGAGGACGCGGGGGCCGGAGCGGGGAGGGTGCGGGGCGAGGGTGCGTGGAGAGGGAGGCAGGCGCCCGCAGAGGTTGGGCCACACTTTGGTTTGAGACTGGACAAAGCGAGCAACAAGCCGGAGATGGAGTGGCTGCCTTGTTTCAAAGCCCCGTGGGGACCCGCGCCCCGCCGCACCCCAGCACTGCCAGAGTGATGGTCAGCGCCCTGTGACCGCGACAGGCCTTCTGGGCAAGCCTTGGGCCCTGAGCGACTCCGCTTCATCCTCACCATAGCCCTGGAACTTTGGTTTTGCGCCCATTGGACGGATGAATCAACTGATGCCCCAGGGAATCGCGGGGTCTCAGGGCCAAAGACACCTTGAGAGGTTCCACAGCCCCCGCTGCTCACAGACTCCAAGAGCCGGGTCTTCGGGTGCCCAGTCCAGCCTCCGCCTTCTCTAAGGGGCACCCTCTTGCCCTGAGGGTCGCGAGTGACCCCTGCAGGCAGAGCGGGGTGGAGAGGTCCCGCGGCACCGCCAGAGCGGGCCAGGGACCGCGCTCACCGGTTCCCCTGTGCAGGCTTCCTGAGCGCCTACTCTGCCGCTGCGCGTTCCTGAAGCACAAATCTGACTGAGCTAGCCATGCTGAACCCAAGGGAAGCGTTGGAAACAAGGGAGCAGCGAGGGCCGTGGCCTTGGGCGGAGGCCAGAGAGAAGATTCCAGAGGTGTCAGGGTGACCACGTTAGCCATCAGCCCGCTGTGGCCTTGATGCAGTGGGGGCTGTGGGCCGTGGTGTGATGGCCCAACTCTTTTTTTTTTTTTTTAATTTATTTATTTGAAAGGCAGAGTTACAGAGGCAGAGAGAGAGAGAGAGAGAGAGAGAGATCGTCCAT
Organism: Oryctolagus cuniculus; assembly: GCF_051225735.1. Classification (NCBI taxonomy): domain Eukaryota; kingdom Metazoa; phylum Chordata; class Mammalia; order Lagomorpha; family Leporidae; genus Oryctolagus; species Oryctolagus cuniculus. Next base: position 89,446,342 of record NC_142881.1, on the reverse strand, counting down.
CTGCTGGTTCACTCCCCGGACGGCCACAACAGCCGGAGCCAGGAGCTTCTTCCGGGTCTCCTATGCAGGTGCAGGAGCCCAAGGACTTGGGCCATCTTCCACTGCTTTCCCAAGCACATTAGCAGGAAGCTGGATTGGAAGTGGAGGAGCCGGGACTTGAACCGGCACCCATGTAGGATGCTGGCACTGCAGGCGGTGTTTTTACCCACCACGCTACAGCGCTGGCCCCATGGCCCAAGTTTTTAGAGAGAGATCCCATCTGTCAGGTCACTCCCCTGAACATCCGGGACTGGAACTGAGGGACGGAACTCAGTGGAGGTGCCCCATGTGGGTGGCAGCAAGCCTATTTCTGGAGCCATCATTGCTGTGTCTCTGGGTGCTTTAGCAAGAAGCTGGAGTGAAGAACCAGAGCCAGGAATCGAACCCAGGTACTGTGATGTGAAACATGAGCATGGACTGCTAGAATAATGCCCAGGGCCGGTGCTATGACGCAGCAGGTTAAGCCTCTGCCTGCAGTGCCAGCATCCCATATGGGCACTGGTTCGAGTCCCAGCTGCTCCACTTCCAATCCAGCTCTCTGCTAAGGCCTGGGAAAGCAGTAGAAGATGGCCCAAGTGCTTGGGCCCCTGCACCTGCATGGGAGACCTGGAAGAAGCTCCTGACTCCTGGCTTCGGATGGGCACAGCTCCAGCCGTTGCAGCCAACTGGGGAGAGGACCAGTGGATGGAAGACCTCTCTCTCTCTCTCTGTCTCTCTCTCTCTGTGTAACTATGACTTTCAAATAAATAAATAAATCTTTAAAAAATAATAATGCCTATTCCCTGGATCTTCTCACAATGTGCCTCTTTGCTTGTTTATTTATTTACAAAGGCAGAGAGACGGAGATCTACCATCTGCTTGTTCAGTCCCCAAAGCTCACAACAGCTGGGGCTGGCCCAGGCCAAAGCCAGGAGCCAAGAACTGAATCGAGCCTCGCGAGTGGGTGGCGGGGGTCCAGGCACTTGAGCCATCCCCTGCTGCCTCCCGGGGTGTGCTTGAGCAGGAAACTGGGATCAAAAGCAAGCGCATCCCAGGCAGTGTCTTAACAGCTGCCCAACTCACCATCTCCCTGTACACAAACATCTTCCCATGGAAATTTCGAGCACATACAGTAGTCGGGCTGAAGAGGTGTTGTGTGCCCAGTGACCCAGCTTCAGCAGTTAGCACAGCTGCAGCCACACCTCCTTCCAACACGCCCTGTATTCTCTGTTAGTTCATTCTGAGGGAACTTTTGGATTTCTCTTAAGTAGAACACCCATAAAAGTCATTGATTTGTGCTTGATGGATTTTCAATGAAAAGACACCCATTTGGGGAAGTTGTTAATAGCCATGTGCACCGGGGGTCTCTGTGGGGAGGTTTTTGACAGCAGACTCCTTTTCTTTCGTTGATACAGGACCATGCAGATTATCCATTCTTGTCAGACCCAGACGGAATGACCGCCAGGGAGCTGCGGAGGAGGAGGGTTTGTGCCTGCCTGTGTGAGACAGGCTCTCTCTCAGGGCTTTCTGAAGATCCTAAGCAGGTGGCTTCTCCCACCCCATGCGGTGCACATCTCTGCCTCTCACCTAGGCACAGGAATCGCGAACGTTCCTTAAGACCTTAGCTCTCAACGCGACACCTGCCCAGCAGTGATGCCTCCACCAGCGAGGGAACCCCAACTCCTGCCTCTGGCTTCCATGTGAGACTACTTGTTACCCAAATAGCTTTTGCCTTTAGAAACTCCTCCTTGGGGCCGGTGCTGTGGCGTAGCAGGTAAAGCTGTCGCCCATAATGCCAGCATCTTATATGGGTGCCAGTTCAACTCCTGGCTGCTCCTCTTCTGATCCAGCTCTCTGCGACAGCCTGGGAAAGCAGTGGAAGATGGGCCAAGTCCTTGGGCCCCTGCACCCACGTGGGAGACCTGGAAGAAGCTCCTGGCTCCTGGCTTCAGATCGGCACAGCTCCTGCAGTTTCGGCCATCTGGGGACTGAACCAGCAGATGGAAGACCTCTCTCCCTCTCTCTCTCTCTCTCTCTCTGCCTCTTTTCTCTGTAACTGACTTTCAAATAAATAAATAAGTGTTTAAAATAAAAAGAGCCGGCGCCATGGCTCAGTAGGCTAATCCTCCACCTTGCAGCGCCGGCACCCCAGGTTCTAGTCCCGGTCGGGGCGCCAGATTCTGTCCCGGTTGCCCCTCTTCCAGGCCAGCTCTCTGCTGTGGCCAGGGAGGGCAGTGGAGGATGGCCCAAGTGCTTGGGCCCTGCACCCCATGGGAGACCAGGAGAAGCACCTGGCTCCTGGCTCCTGCCATCGGATCAGCGCGGTGCGCCGGCCGCAGTGCGCCAGCCGCGGCGGCCATTGGAGGGTGAATCAACGGCAAAGGAAGATCTTTCTCTCTCTGTCTCTCTCTCTCACTGTCCACTCTGCCTGTCAAAAAAAATAAAAATAAAAAAATAAAATAAAACCTTAAAATAGGAAGGAAGGAAGGAAGGAAGGAAGGAAGGAAGGAAGGAAGGAAGGAAGGAAGGAAGGAAGGAAGAAAGCCCTCCCTGCCCCACTCTCCCTGAACCTGCCCATCCTCTGGCAGTACGGCCCCTGTCACTGCCAGATAAACACTATTCTTTGGAGACCCTTTCCCCGACACGTAGCCTGACAGCTCCTTCCTAGGCCACTGTAGTAAGTCATGTTTTTCCAGGATTTGTTCACTTGGTCCAGATTTCCAGGTTTACTGAGAGTGGCTCATGACACTGCCGTGTTATTCCCGGGATGTTGTAGAGTCGGTAGTGATGTCCCACTTTTCGTTCTGATATTTAGGGTCTTTGTGTGGGCTTTTCATTTGCTTGGTTTGATTCTGATTCTCCAGATATGTGCAATTGCTTTATCTTTTATTTGTACATTTATTTGATTATATAATATTATATATGTGTGTATATATATATACACATATATATCTTCAGGGAATACAGTGTGATATTTCAAGGTATTTATATGGCATGTACTGGTCAAGTCTCAATATTTAACATTTATATCTCCTTATCATTTCTTTTTTTAAAGATTTATTTACTTGAAAGACTTACACAGAGAGAGAAAGAAAGGTAGAGAAAGAGAGAGGTCTTCCATCTGCTGGTTCACTCCTCAATTGGCTGCAATGGCTGGAGCCGCACTGATCTGAAGCCAGGAGCCAGGAGCCAGGAGCTTCTTCTAGGTCTCCCTCAGGGCTGCAAGTGCCCAAGGACCTGGACCATCTTCTACAGCTTTCCCAGGCCATAGCAGAGAGCTGGATCAGAAGTGAAGCAGCCGGGACTCGAACCAGCGCCCATATGAGATGCCGGCACTGCAGGTGGCAGCTTTACCCGCCGCGCCACAGCGCTGGCCCCAAGCAGTTTTGCTAAGGCAGCCTGGTGGTGGTAAGTTCCCTCAGGTTTTGCTTGTCTTAGAAAGTCGTTGTAGCTTTGCTAGATACAGCACTCTTGGGTGGCGGGGTTTTCTCCTTGCAGACTTTATCATCCCATTCTCTCCTGGCCTGCAGGGTTTCTGCTGAGACAGCTGCTGTTAGTGTAACGGAACTTCCCTTAAATGTGACTTGGTGCTTTTCTCCTGCAGTTTTTAGAATTCTCCTTATCTTGCACCTTTGACAATTTGACTAGAATATGCTACAGTGTATATCTTTCTTGGTCGTGTCTATTTGGGGTCCTGGGGGACTCCTGTACCTGGATGTCCATATCTTTCCCAAGATTGGGGAATTTTCAGTTATTTCACTGTCTAGATTTTTCTATGCTCTCCCTCTTCTCTTTGCTTCCAAGGAGCCCCAAAATACAAGTGTTTGTTCATTTGATGTTGCCTCAAAGCTCTCAGAAGCTTTCCTCATCCTTGTATTATTACTATTAAGTATTATTATTACCACCATTACACTTATTTTTATTGTATTGGAATATCTCACAAGACCTGTCTTCCAGTTCAGACATTCTTTCCTCTGATCTCATCTGTTGCTAAGGCTTTCAAGTGAGTGTATGCTATTTGGATTATCAAGTTCATCACTTCTGAAATTTCTTTTTGGTTCTTTCTCAAGATTTCGATCTCTTTGCAGAATTTCTCATCCTATCATGGGTCGTTTTCCTAACTTTGCTCAACTGTCTGCATCGTCTTGTGTCCCACTGAGCTTCCTTCTAATTGCTCTTTTGAATTCTTCAGCAGGCATTTTGTCCAACTCCATTTCCCTGAGATTTGTTGCTTCGGGGTTATTGAGTGCCTTTTGAAACACCATATGGGCGCCGGTTCGAGTCCCAGCTACTCCACTTCTGATCCAGCTCTCTGCTGTGGCCTGGGAAAGCAGTAGAAGATGGCCCAAGTCCTTGGGCCCCTGCACCCACATGGGAGACCTGGAAGAAGCTCCTGGCTCCTGGCTTCGGATCGGCGCAGCTCCAGCTGTTGTGGCCAACTGGAAGAGTGAACCAGCAGAAGGAAGACTTCTCTTTCTCTGTCTCTCCTTCTCTCTCTCTCTCTCTCTCTCTCTGTGTGTGTGTGTGTGTAACTCTGACTTTCAAATAAATAAATCTAAAAAAAAACATGCTACCTTGTTCTTCCATACTTGTATCTCCACACCAAGACTTGTGCATCGGGAAATCAGTCGTGGCTTTCACAGTGAGTGGTTTTTTTTACTGATGGTGTGTCTCAGGGTGTCAGATTAAAAGCTATATTGGCTTTCATTATAGCTGGGTCTCCTTATAGCTTCTTTGGCTTTAATTGATGCCTTTGGACACAGTGTGTGCAGTGGTAGGGTCAGCGGCTCTGCTGACTCCAGGAGCTATGTAGGGGAGGCCCAGATGGGTGTGGTGCCCACAGCACTGGAGGTTTGCCAAGTGCATGGGAGCGGTGACTCTGGGAATGCATGGGGGACTTTTTCTCAGCAGTGACAACGGCAGGTGTGGTGTGTGTGCTGTCAGGCTGAGTGAGGCTTGGGCCCTGTGAGTGGGTTGTCAGCGGGTATGTAGCATAGAATGATGCCCTGAGCCCGAGGATAACCAAGGCTGTGGCTGAGGGGAGCCTGTAGTTGGAATGCACTCTACGTATGATTCCAGTTTTCTGAAAACTCATCATATATTCTTAATGGCCCAGAATTTGTTCTATTTTGGTAATGCCCATGTGCCCTTGAAGGGAATGAACGTTCTGTATATATCAATTAGGTCAGCGTGGTGAACGAAGTCTAAATTTTCTATATTCTGGCTGAACTGGATCTCATACTGTTTTGGTCCTGCGAGGAGTATCTTCAAATCCCTCACGGGGCCTCCAATTGGAAACAACCCAAAAGCTTTCCAATAGAGAATGGATACACAAACTGCAGTATATCCATACAATGGAATACTATTCGGCAGAAAAAAGAATGAGTCACTACTAAACACAATGGCGTGAGTGATCTCAGATGCTTAAGTGAAAGGAGCCAGACTCAGAGGGACACACAAGGCCCTTCCTACATAGAAGGGCTACAGGACGCTGCCACTGTATGACATGTGGAACATTCTAGAAGGACCCACAGTGCATGCCCCCACTTGTATGACACATAGGACATTCTAGAAGGACCCACAGTGCATGCCCCCACTTGTATGACATGTGGAACATTCTAGAAGCACCCACAATGCATGCTCCCACTTGTATGACATGTGGAACATTCTAGAAGCACCCACAGTACATGCTCCCACTTTTTTTTTTTTATTTTTGACAGGCAGAGTGGACAGTGAGAGAGAGAGAGAGACAGAGAGAAAGGTCTTCCTTTTGCCATTGGTTCACCCTCCAATGGCCGCCACGACTGGTGCATCGCGCTGATCCGAAGCCAGGAGCCAGGTGCTTCTCCTGGTCTCCCACGCAGGTGCAGGTCCCAAGCACTTGGGCCATCCTCCACTGCACTCCCAGGCCATAGCAGAGAGCTGGCCTGGAAGAGGGGCAACTGGGACAGAATCCGGTGCCCCGACCAGGACTAGAGCCTGGTGTGCTGGCGCCACAAGGCGGAGGATTAGCCTAGTGAGCCACAGCACTGGCCACATGCTCCCACTTGTATGACATGTGGGACATTCTAGAAGGACCCACAGTGCATGCCCCCACTTGTAGTACATGTAGGACATTCTAGAAAGACCCACAGTGCATGCTCCCACTTGTAGGACACGTAGAGCATTCTGGAAGGACCCAGAGTGCATGCTCCCACTTGTAGGACACGTAGGACATTCTAGAAGGACCCACAGTGTGTGCTCCCACATAGGATGTGTTGGAAGAGGCACCTCTACTGAGGGGCTGGCAGTGGGCGACCAGCTGACCACAGCTTGGAGAGAACGTCAGGGTAATGAAAGGGTCCCTGTCCCTTGAGTGAGGTGAGGGTCACACGACTGCATGCCTCTGTCATGACTCAAAGGGACCATGTTTGGGCCCTGTCTGAATCCTTGTTCCCATGGAAATAAGTCAAAGCAGAGGCAGCATACTGTGCATACGTGAGGGCAGCGTTTATCTTTTTATTTTTATTTTTAAAAATATTTTATTTACTTATTTGAGAGGTATTTACAGTGAGAGTAAGAGACAGAGAGAAAGGTCTTCCGTCCGCTGCTTCACTCCCCAAATGATTGCGATAGGCAGAGATGAGCCGATCCAAAGCCAGGAGCCAGGAGCTTCTTCCAGGTCTTCCATGCAGGTGCAGGGCCCCAAGGACTTGGACCATCCTCTACTGCTTTCCCAGGCCATAAGCAGAGAGCCAGATCGGAAGAGAGGCATCTAAGATTAGAACTAGCGCCCATATGGGATGCTGGCAGCGCAGATGGAGGTTTAGTCCACTGTGCCACAGTGCCAACCAGAGGGCAGGGTTTATTTAAAAGAGCAATACCCGTCATGAGTGGGCCAGAGAGGGGAAGGAGGCGGGGGAAGGGGACCAAGCAAGAACAAGAGCAGAAGGGCCCGCCCACTTACCAGCCTCTTTTTTATGAGATAGGGGGTGGAGTCTGGGTGGAATTCAGCACCATGGCGCTGCCACATGGAGTTTAGCTTCCTGGTGGCCAGCATGGCCTCTCCTCCCCCTGGTCCTGGATGACATACAGGTGCATCATGGGAAAGTGGTGTACCGGATTGACAGGTGACAGGATAGTTACAGTGCAGGACTGGCAGAAATTCCAGCTCCCTCCATCAACTATCGGCCAAGAGGAGTTGGTTTTACTGTGTTACATTTAAAAAAGATAACTCTTATGCTCCAGTACAATCAGGGCTTTTGTGAATACCTTGTCATCTGTTTCTGTCTGTGACTGTTTTGCCACATCCCTTTTAACGTGCAAAGAGGGAGGCATCAGGCTGACTCGCTGGTGCCAGAGAAGGCCCCATGGCCCCTTGCTGGAGTGTGGAGGTGGCTTGAGTGCACCCCTCCCAGGGTCCCTGTATTGGAAACACGGACCCAGTTCCATGGCCAAACGCTCCCACTGCTAGCTGAGGCCAGCTGCTTCCCCCAGGTCTCTTCTGATGGGGACACAGGTGCAGAAGAATCTTCTGGTCACGGCTGGGATCCGGTCCCCTGTGGGGGTGCTGGCGGAGGTCCCCAGATACAAGTGGGTGGCTCCATGAGTGACACTTTGCTGGGGCCAACTTTGGGGTGCAGAGACCTCTGTAGGCTATGGGACAAAAACCCCTGTGTCTTCCATGACTGGAGCACCTGGACCTGTCTTGCCTTACATGATTTGGCCCTTTAGGATTTTTGTTTTAAGATTAGGTTAGGGGCCGGCGCCGTGGCTCACTTGGTTAATCTTCCACCTGTGGCACTGGCATCCTATATGGGCGCCGGGTTCTAGTCCCAGTTGCTCCTCTTCCAGTCCAGCTCTCTGCTGTGGCCCAGGAGGGCAGTGGAGGATGGCCCAGGTGCTTGGGCCCCTGCACCCACATGGGAGACCAGGAGGGGGCACCTGGCTCCTGGCTTCAGATCAGTACAGCGCCGGCCGTAGTGGCCATTTGGGGAGTGAAGCAACAGAAGGAAGACCTTCCTCTCCCTCTCTCTCTCTCTCTCTCTCTCTCTCTGTCTATAACTCTACCTGTCAAATAAAAACAAGATTTGGTTAGGGGACTGGCGTTGTGGTGCAATGGGTAAAGCCGCTGCCTGTGGTTGCCAGCATCCCATACAGGCACCAGTTTGAGTCCCGGCTGCTCCACTTCCCATCCAGCTCCCTGCTAATGCACTTGGGAATGCAGCAGAAGATGATCCAAGTCCTGGGGTCCCTGCACCCATGTGGGAAAACCAGAAAAAGCCCCAGGCTCCTGACACTCCCCAAATGCCCCAGTCCTGGCTGGGCGGTCATTTGGGGAGTGAACCAACAGATGGAAGCTCTCTCTCTCACTCTCTCTCTGTCTCTGTAACTCTACCTTCAGATAAATAAAATAAATCTTTATAAAAAATGTGGTACGTGGTAAAATATATAGAATTATTGCCCATTTTGAAGTATTCTTTTTTAAAAATATACTGTGATATATTGGGAAGTGTCTAGCTGTTTTCTAGGGCGGTGATACCTATACCCGCGCCAACCGGCAGCACCTGGAGTCCCCAGGGTCCCGACCGCAGGAGGCAGACACAACCCATGATGTATAGATCAGACGCCCTGGAATCTGGGCATGTCTCCTTACACGACAAAGGGACTCCACAGCTGCGGTTAGCTGAGGCTCTCGACGTGGGACGATACCTGGTGGGGCCAGAGTTGGAGTGCCAGAGGGAGGGGCAAGCGAGAGAGGTCTCAGATGCTGCGCAGCTGGCTTTGCAGATGCAAGATTGGACCACAGCCGGGGAGAACGGAGAGGATTCTGGACCGGGAAAGGCAACTGTCAAATAAGATGACAGGGGGATAAAGGGCTGTGCTGAGCTGCAATAGCCAGACTCAGAAGTCCAGAAACACCTGAGCTTCCAGGAAACTAGGGGGGAGCCGAGTCCCCCAAACGGGCCGTTTTCCATAGCCGGATAAGGAAGTCCCTCTGCCTCCAGCGGCGGACACACACACACACACGTAACCCCGACAATGGGTTCATCGTTAACCAGCCTGTCACAGTCCACCGCTCTGTCCCCACGTCCCCGCCCTGCAAGGAAAGTCACCTTGAAATGACCCATCGCTTTCTGTTCTGCGTCTCTGCCTTTCTCGGTTTACCTCCACCCAGAAAACCAGCCTCTTCTGCTCTGCTCATCGAAACATGGAATAAAATGTTGTCACAAAATCAAGCCCACGAGAGCCTTAGACTGAGTTTGTCCTCATTTTGTCCTGACAGGGCAGACTCTCCCCTGCACCCTCTCCAAGGGGCAGCCCTGCTGACGCCCCGACTCCATCCCCGTGAGCCTGACTTTGAACTTCTGACTTCCGGAACCGTGAGATCGTAAACGTTCCTTGTTCTGTACCACAAAAGGTGCAACAAACTCTCCCAAGTGTTGACCTTGCAAGGCTTGCCGGACTGCTGTTTGCCTTGTGTTGTCTCACTGTGGGTTTAACTTCCATTTTCCTGATAATGAATGGTGCTAAATATCTTTTCAGGTGTCTGTTAGCCATTTGGGTTTACCTGTTAGTTAAGTGCTTGTTCAAGGATTTTACTCAGTTTCCATTTTTCCTATTTTTTTTTCACATATTTACATGAATTGTGTATCCATCACCACTATCTACTCTATTTTTTTAAAGATTTACTTATTTATTTAAAAGATGAGAGAGAGAAAGAGAAAGAGCTTCCAATCACTGGTTCACTCCCCAAATCGCACCAACGGTCAAAGTTGGGAACTGGGAGCTTCAACCAGGTCTCTCACGTGGGTTTCAGGGGCCCAAGTACTAAGGCCATCTATGGCTGCTTTCCCAGGTGCATTAGCAGGGAGCTGGGCGGGAAGCAGAGCAGTGGGAGTTTAACCGGTGCTCTGATGTGGGACGTGCGTATCACAGACAGTGGCTTAACCCACTGCGCCACAATGCTGGCCCCACCCCATCAATTCTAGAACATTCCATCACCCTGAAGAGAAACCCTGAATCATTTCTATAAATCGGCAGCCATCAGCTAGTGTTAATCCACTTTCTGTTTTTGGAGATTTGCCTATTCTATTTATTTATTTTTTATTTATTTATTTATTTATTTTTGACAGGCAGAGTGGACAGTGAGAGAGAGAGAGACAGAGAGAAAGGTCTTCCTTTGCCGTTGGTTCACCCTCCAATGGCCGCCGCGGCCGGCGCGCTGCGGCCGGCGCACTGCGCTGATCCGATGGCAGGAGCCAGGAGCCAGGTGCTTTTCCTGGTCTCTCATGGGGTGCAGGGCCCAAGCACCTGGGCCATCCTCCACTGCACTCCCTGGCCACAGCAGAGAGCTGGCCTGGAAGAGGGGCAACCGGGACAGAATCCGGAGCCCCGACCGGGACTAGAACCCGGTGTGCCGGCGCCGCTAGGCGGAGGATTAGCCTAGTGAGCCGCGGCGCCGGCCTGAGATTTGCCTATTCTAGACATTTCCTGCAAGTTGGATGAGATACTATGTGACCTCTGTGTCTGGATTTTCTTCCCCTCGAACTTTTTTTAAAAGATTTATTTATTTGAAAGTCAGAGTTACACAGAGAGAGGAGAGGCAGAGAGAGAGAGAGGTCTTCCATCTGCTGGTTCACTCCCCAGTTGGCCACAACGGCTGGAGCTGTGCCAATCCAAAGCCAGGAGCCAGGAGCTTCTTCTGGGTCCCCTATGCGGGTGCAGGGACCCAAGACTTGGGCCATCTTCCACTGCTTTCCCAGGCCACAGCAAAGAACTGGATCAGAAGTAGAATCCCCTTGCACTTTTTAACTGGCAGATTTTAAACTGTATACATTTATTATGTACAACATATTGTTTTGAAATATATACACATTGTAGAATGGCTTAATCAAGCTAATTAACATGTATGTTGGGGCCAGCACTGTGGCATAGTGGGTAAAGCCACCGCCTGCAGTGCCAGCATCCCATATGGGCGCTGGTTTGAGTCCTGGCTGCTCCACTTCTGATCCAGCTCTCTGTTATGGCCTGGGAAAGCAGTAAAAGATGGCCTAAGTCCTTGGATCCTGCACCCATGTGGGAGACCCAGAAGAAGCTCCTGGCTCCTGGCTTCAGATCAGCACAGCTCCGGCTGTTGTGGCCAATTGGGGAGTGAACCATCAGATGGAAGACCTCTCTCTCTCTCTACCTCTCCTTCTCTCTGTGTAACTCTGACTTTCAAATAAATAAATAAATCTTTAAAAAATATATATGTTACCTTGCATACTCATTTTCTTGAGGTGGAAACTGTTAAAAATACTCTATTATGGATGTCTTGTTCTTTTTCTTTACTTACAATAGTTATATTTATATATATATATATAGTTCTTGGTTATTCTTTAATTGTGCATATTTATAGGATACAGTGTGATAATTTAGCATATGCATTGAGTGTGTATGATCAAATCAGGCTAAGTAGTATTTTCCATCTTTTAAAGATTTATTTATTTATTTATTTATTTATTTGAAAGGCAGAGAGAGAGAGAGAGAGAGAAACCTTCCATTTGCTAATTCACTCCCCAAATGGCCACAATGGCCTGGATTGCGCCAAGCCAAAACCAGGAACCAAGAACTCCACCTGGGTCTCCCACATGGGTAGCAGGGACTCAGGTACAGGAGCCATCGCCCGCTGCCTCCCAGGCGCATTAGCAGGGAGCTGGAGCAGAAGCAGAGTCAGGACTTGAACCAGGCAGTCCAGTAAGGATGCAGGCATCCTGAGCAGCAGCCTAACCTCTCGCACCACAATGCTTCCTCCATCTTTTAAACTTTTAAAAAGTTTGATTACCAGGGCTGGCACTGGGGCATGGTAGGTTAAGCTTCTGCCTGCAGCACCGGCATCCCATATGGGCACTGTTAGCGTTCCAGCTGCTCTACTTCCAATCCAGCTCTCTGCTGTGGCCTGGGAAAGCAGTAGAAGATGGCCCAAGTGCTTGGGCCCCTGCACCCACGTGGGAGACCCAGAAGAAGCTCCTGGCTCCTGGCTTTGGTTTGGCCCAGCTCCAAACATTGTGGCAATTTGGGGAGTGAACCAGCAGACAGAAGACTCTCTCTCTCTCTCTCTCTCTCCTTTTTTCTGTGTATAACTCTGCCTCTCAAAATAAAAAGAAATCTTTTTTAAAAATATTTTGATTACCACTTAATAATTGTATGTTTTTATGGGGGACAGTGTGATGTTTCAATAGATGTATACAAGGGGCCAGCATTGTGGTCACTGCCACAGGAGGAAAGCAAGCAGAGGTCGATGAACACGCACGTCTCATGTGTGCACGGGAGAAGCTAATGAACACACATGTCTCATGTGTGCATGGGAGAAGCTGATGAACACACATGTCTCATGTAAGCATGGGAGAAGCTGATGAACACACATGTCTCATGTAAGCATGGGAGAAGCTGATGAACACACATGTCTCATGTAAGCATGGGAGAAGCTGACGAATACACGTCTCATGTGTGCACAGGAGAAGCTGATGAACATGCATGTTTCATATGTGCACAGGAGAAGCTGATGAACATGTATGTCTCATGTGTACATGGGAGAAGCTGAGGAACGCACATGTCTTATGTATATATAGGAGAAGTTGAGGAACACACATGTTTCATGTGTGCACAGAAGTTGATGAACACGCATGTCTCATGTATGCACAGGAGAAGGTGATGAATATGCATGACTTGTATGTGCACAGGAGAAACTGATGAACACACGTCTCATGTGTACACAGAAACTGATGAACACACATGGCTCATGCATGCACAGGAGAAACTAATGAACACATGTGTCTCATGTGTGCACAGAAACTGATGAACACACATGGCTCATGCATGCACAGGAGAAGCTGTGAACACACGTGTCTCATGTGTGCACAGAAACTGGTGAACACACATGGCTCATGCATGCACAGGAGAAGCTGTGAACACACGTGTCTCATGTATCCACAGGAGAACTTCATGGGTAGATTTGTGCTTCAGGACCAAGGAGGAAAGGCTCTGGGGAGGCCGATTCTGGACAAGTGACCAGGAAAGCACAGTCACGGGGAGGGTCTCCTCCCTGGTGCAGAGAGGGAGACGCCCTTACAGGTGGAGGTGTCCTTTGTAGATGTGAGTTTCCCCAGTGAGATGATGACAAACTCCAGGCTTTTAAATTAAATTGTATTTATTTTAGAGGCAGAAAGACAGAAAGAGAGAGATGTGACGTCCACTGGCTCCCTTTCCAAATTCCTACAATGCCAGGGCTGGGCCAGGACAGAAGCTGGGAGGCGGGAACCCAGTCGGGGTCTCTCATGGGGGTGGCAGGAACCTGATGACTTGAGCCATCACGGCTGCCTCCTAGGGCAGCAGGAAGCTGCAGTCAATATGCAGAGCCAGAATCGAACCCAGCCATCCCTTAGGGAATGCACGGGGTCCCAAGCACCAGACCTGACGCCTGTGTCTTTCTCCCTCCAAGGTCTCAGCACGATTGTAGAGCTTGTTACACATCATGAGCAAATTATACTCCCTTGTTAGAGCTACTCCTGTTTCTCAAAATAATCAGCTTAAAATAGCCCTGATGCCAGGCGTATTTTGGGGTGGCATATTTTGGTCTCCTGCAGGCATATTCTGGGATGGCAAGTCCTGCCATACTCTGCCCCGTCTCCGCTCTCTCCTCAATGCCCTCCACCCCAACATCTAACTTTTCTCCCAGAAGGGGACCTGGTGACACCCCAGGATCTCACACCGCTCAGAGCCGGGCTTCTGTACAGAAGTCATTGTTTCCGACCCCCACTGCCTCCCACCGGCCGGCACCCCCAGACACTGGTCCAGCCGGTTCCTCTCTCCGCCAGCACGCGCCTCCCAACGCCCAGGGTGAGGCGTCTCTGCCTTCCGCGCGAGGTGACAGTCACCTTCCATCATCACATTTCTTAGGCTCGATAGAAAGTCCCATTAATGTCAACAATCTGGAACACGGTGCAGCCCAAGGAATTTCAATAGCTCCCGTCCGTAGTCAGCCGCCTCTGCGGAGGGCGTTCAAGGTCGCTCTCCACCGCTTGGAGGACGCGGACAGCCAGGCTCGGGGCTTCTGGTCCAGCAGGAAGGGGTCCCGCAAGCCTCCACTCTGTTCGTGCAGCAAGGGAAAGACAGAGCAAACCGGACACCCACCGTTCTTCTTAGACCTGTGGGAGAAACGGGGCCACCGGGCAGACCGCCGCCCCCAGAGAGGTGGGAGGCTGCAATGTCGGAGCAGAAGCCCCCGCGAGAACCGGGCTGGGGCAGGGAACCCCCAAACTGTGTGGCGGAGGCCGAGACTCAGGGACTCCGCGGGGCCACTCCCAGGAGCGCCCGCACCTTCGAGAGTTGAACCCCCAGGAATTCTGCCAGGCCCCCCCCCCCCGCAACAGTGACCGCCCGAGGAGAGTCCTCTAGCGGGTGTGCGGGGCGGGAGGCATCATTATTTTCATCAGACCAGAGCGTTTTGTCTGTCGTTGGGAGAGAGTGCTTTGCGGGAGCTCAACTCCTTGGGGTTTGACCAAAGGGAAGTCCCCAGCCCAGCCCCCTCCCGCCAGGGGTCCCACCTGCAGGTGACAAGTCCAGGGAGACAGGCTCCCGCAAGAAGCAGAACCAAACCACTAACTAATGTCTTTCTGGATTTCAACCAATAATTACAAGGCACACTAAAAGACAAAAGGCACAGTTTGAAGCGATAGAACAAGAAAACCAGACTCGGCTATGAAACCGATGCTGGAATGATCTGACCAGGAATTTAAAACAGCTATGATTCAGAAGGAGCGACAAGCAAAAACGGAAAGCCACTGTTGCCAGTTAGCTGTCTTACAAGAAATTCCTAAAGGGGGGCCAGTGTTGTGGCACAGAGGGTTAAACCACTCCTTGCAATCCCAACATCCCACATCAGAGTGCTGGTTTGAGTCCTGACTACCCTGCTTCCAATCCGGCTCCCTGCTAATGCACCTGGGAAGGCAGCAAGAGATGGCCTAAGTACTTGGAGTCCCTGTCACCCACCTGGGAGACCCGGATGCAGTCCCAGGCTCTTGGCCCCAGCCATTGTGGTTATCTGGGGTGTGAACCAGTGGATGGAAGATTCTATCTATCTATCCATCCATCCATCTACCATCTATCTATCTCTGTAACTCTACCTCTCAAATAAATCCATAAATCTTATAATAAGAGAGAGAGAGATAACTAGGAACATTACAGATTGGGATCCTGCCACCTGAGATCAAGCTCCTGGATCAAGCACCTTTGAGACCTGGATCAAGATCCTGGCTCCTGTCTTTGGCTTGGTCCAGACCCAGCATTTGGGGAGTAAACCAGCAGATGGGAGATTTCTCTATGTCTTCAATCTATCTATCTCAAATAAATTAAATACAAGCCTTTTTAAAAAAATTTATTTATTTATTTGAAAGTCAGAACGACAGAGAGAGAGAGACAAATCCTCCATCCGCTGGTTCACTCCTCAGATGGTCACAATGGCAAGGGCTGAACCAGGCTGAAACCAGAGTCCAGGAGCTTCTTCCAGGTCTCCTGCCTGGGGACAGAGGTCCAAGCACTTGGGCCATCTTCGCTGCCCTTCCCAGGCCATTAGTAAGGAGCTGGATCAGAAGTGGAGGCCAGCGCCGTGGCTCACTAGGCTAATCCTCCGCCTAGCGGCGCCGGCACACCGGGTTCTAGTCCTGGTCGGGGCGCCAGATTCTGTCCTGGTTGCCCCTCTTCCAGGCCAGCTCTCTGCTGTGGCCAGGGAGTGCAGTGGAGGATGGCCCAGGTGCTTGGGCCCTGCACCCCATGGGAGACCAGGAGAAGCACCTGGCTCCTGCCATCGGATCAGCGCGGTGCGCCGGCCGCAATGTGCTGGCCACGGCAGCCATTGGAGGGTGAATCAACAGCAAAGGAAGACCTTTCTCTCTCTCTCTCTCTCTCACTGTCCACTCTGCCTGTCAAAAAAAAAAAAAAAGGAGAAGAAGAAGTGGAGCAACCAAGACTCAAACCAGTGCCCATATGGGATGCTGGTGTCACAGGTGGTGGTCTTAACCCACTGTGACACAATGCTGGCCCCTACAACAAGTTTTTTTTAGAGGGACATTACATAGTGATAAAGGCATCAAGACTCCAAGAACGCAGCAATCCTTAATGTGCATGCATCTAACAACAGAGCGTCAAAATACATGAGGCAAAAACTGACAGACCTGCAAGGTGAAACGGACTACATAGTACTACAGTGGACACTGCATGTAGCAGCAGGAGACTTCAACTCCTACCAAAAAATGGACAGCTCCAGGGGCAGGCACAGTGGTTAGCATGCTGCTCAGGACAATGTCAGCCTCTCTGAAAGGCCTGCATTCAAGTCCTGCCTCCATTTCCAATTCCAGCTTTCTGTTCATACAGGCTCTGAGAAGCAGCAGGTGATGACCCAAGTTCTTGAGTGCCTGTCCTGGGTGTTGCAGGTATTTGGGAAGTGAACCAACTAATGGTAGATCTCTCTCCCTCTCTCTCTCTGTGTCTTTCTGCCTTTCAAAATAATAAAAATAACTACACTTTTTTTGAAAAAAGGAGCAGACCCACTAGGCAGGAAATCACTAAAGATACAGTTGAACTCAGCAGTACCATCAACCTGCTGGATATAATTGACAACCATGCAGCCCTCTCAAGTTGGAGTGGAACATTCACCAAGGCAGAACACACTGGATAAGTCTGAAAGAACAGAAATCATACAGTGTTTTCTCTAGGACCACAGTGAAATCAATAACAGGAAGATTGCTGGAAAATCCCAAAGTATTTGGAGATTAGACAACCTCTAAATGTATGCATCAAAGAAGAAATCACAGAGAAACTAAAAGTATTTATTAACTAGGTGGGAAGTGAAATATAACATCAAAATTCGTGGAGTACAGTGAGAGCAGTGCTTATAGGGAAATTGTTTATTTGAGAGGCAGAGAGAAAGAATGAGAAACAGACAAACAGGCAGAGAGTTCCTATCTACTGGTTGACTCCTGCACATGCCTGCAGCAGCTGAGACTGGGCCAATCCAAAGCCAGGAGCCAGGAACTCAATCCGGATTTCCCACATGGGTAGCAGGGACCCAACGACTTGAACCATCACCTGCTGCCTCCCAGAGTCTGCATTAATAAGAAGCTGGAATCAAGAGCCGGAGCCAGGAAACAAGTCCAGGCACTCCAATATGGGATGCTGGTGGGGGCTTTTGTTTGTTTTTTATAAAGATTTATTTATTTGAAAGATGAGAGAGAGAGAGAGAGAGAGAGAGAGAGAGAGAGAGAGAGAGAGAGATCCTTCATCCACTGGTTCAATCCCTAAATGACCGCAATGGCCAGGAACCCAGAAATCCACCAGGTCTCCCACACGGGTGAGGGACTCAAGTAGTTGGGCCTTATTGGGCCATATTCTGCTACTTTTCCAAGTGCAATAGCAGGCAACTGGGTCAGAAGCAGAGCAGCCAGGACTTGAACCCGTGCTCCGATAGGCTGCCAACATTGTAGATCACAGCTTCGCTCTATGTACCACAATGCCAGACCCAGGACATGGGTATTTTAACCACTAAGCTGTCAGCCAATGTAAATTTATAACATTGAATGCATGCATTAGAAAATAAGAAAGACTGGGGCCATTGCTGTGGTGTAGTGGGTAAAGCATCTGCCTGCAGAGCCAACATCTCATATGGGCACCGGTTTGAGTCCCGGCTGCTCCACTTCTAATCCAGCTCTCTGCTGTGGCCTGGGAAAGCAGTAGAAGATGGCCCGAGTCCTTAGGCCCCTGCACCCACGTGAGAGACCTGAAAGAAGTTCCTGGCCCTTGGCTTTGGATCAGCTCAGCTCTGGATGTTGTAGCCATTTGGGGAGTGACCCAGCAGATGAAAAACCTCTCCCTCTGTCTCTACCTCTCTCTGTAACTCTGTCTTTCAAATAAATAAAATAAATCTTTTTTAAAAGTAAATGTGACTAAAGAACTCATAAAAAAATCAAATTATATATCAATGAAATTGAAAGCAGGAAATCAGTAGAGCAACAAAATCAAAAGCTAATTATTTGACAAGATTAAGGAAGTTAGTAAGCCTGTAGCCAGGAAGAAGGCAAAAAAGACTAAATTACTAATAATATTTTAATTATATGTAATTATAATATATAATATATTTAATTATATAATTATATAATATAATTATATGATAAATACAATAATAAAATTATATAACAAATATGTTTGTATATAATTTGAATATATTATATTTTAATTATATATGATAATTACTAATGTCAGAAATGAGAGGGGCATAATTACCTACCCCAAGCTAGGGCCATTGTCCAGGTCCGCTCAGATGTGCACAAACAAGGCAAGCATGGCTGAGCCTGGGGTATCCTTGTGGGAGAGGTGCAGGGGCCTCTGAGGTCCATCCCCATCCTGAGCCAGGACGCTCCACGTAACAGTTGGAAGGACACTGGCCAGGAAGGGATGGGGAACCAGCCTTACCTGTACCCAATGCTGAAGTTCGATTTTTCTTCTTGCAGATGTCCAGTTCCTCTCATTTCACAGAGCAGGGACTGTTTTTATCACACAGAAGCAGGAAGGGCACACAGGGATGGCCAGGCCCCTGGAGAGCTTCTGCCTGTGACAAGGAATCACACCCTGCAGCTGCCCCATAAGGAGCCAGCCCAAACAGGGCCTCTGCACCCACGTCCAAGGCTGAGCACAGCTAGGCGGTGGCAGGTGTCAGCTGTCCTAAGGCTCAGACCCTGCAACTCTGCAGTCCACTCAGCCTGGGGTGTTCTTGGCAGCAGGCCACAGGAAGGTGTTCTGTTCGTCAGCACCAAGGACAGTGCCCACTGCCATGCTTCGTGCAATTCCTGGACGTTGGGCATCAGGATAGAAAGACCTTCTTGCTGGCACCAAAAGGGGTCAGGCTGAGGGTAGGGCTATAACCAGGTGTCCTATGTGTGCCATCCACCCACCCTGGTCAGCACAATCAAGGATATCTCATTGCACTTTAGGGGCCAGGAGGCAAAGATTTGGAGTGAGTGGATGGCACGGGGGTAACGGTGGGACTGACAGTTTCCACAGAGAGAGATGTGGTATGTCCTCCAAAATGGTGAGATCTTTTTGACAACACAGAGTGGCCTTGTGGCTCAGAACATGCCTCCTTCCCTGGTGTGCTGTCAGGATGGAAGTACTTTACTGGCCCCTTCTGTGTAGATGAGTGCAGAAAGAGCTGGTGCAAGAGAGAGAAGGTCCCACTGGGACAGGGCTGCCCCACGCTCTTGACAGAGGTCCCAGCCCCACTGCTGCAGGGATCCACGTGACTGTAAGTACTCTGCTTCCAGCCCATCACTATCCTCTACTCACCCTTCCTTTACTCCACTTAGATCCACCAACCCCTATATGTGCAACCCTCTTCTGAGTGTCACAGCAAACTTGGATAGATAATATTGAGGATTGTTGGGCAACTACTACTGTGGTTAAGTGATACTGTGGGGTGGGTACTACTGTTAAGTGGGTACTATTGTTGGGTAGGTACTAGTGTGGGGTAGATACTACTGTTGGAAAGGTACTACTGGTGGGTAGGCACTACTGTTGGGTAGGCACTACTGTTAGGTAGGTACTAGTGGTGGGTAGGTACTAGTGGTGGGTAGGCACCTACAGTAGGTACTAGTGGTGGGTAGGCACCTACAGTAGGTACTACTATTGGATAGGCCCTTCTGTTGGTAAATACTATTTTTGGAAAGGTACTACTGTTGAGTAGGCACTACTGTTGGGTAGGTACTAGTGGTGGGTAGGCACCTACAGTAGGTACTACTATTGGATAGGCCCTTCTGTTGGTAAATACTATTTTTGGAAAGGTACTACTGTTGGGTAGGCACTACTGTTGGGTAGGTACTACTGTTAGGTAGGTACTAGTGTTGGGTAGGCACTACTGTTGAGTAGGCACTACTGTTGGGTAGGTACTAGTGTTGGGTAGGTACTAGTGTTGGGTAGGCACCTGTAGGTAGGTACTACTATTGGATAGACCCTTCTGTTAGGTAAATACTATTTTTGGAAGGTGCTACTGTTGGGTGGTTGCTACTATTGAATAGGTACTACTTTAGGTGGACATTACTGTCGGGTAGGTACTATTGTTGGATAAGTACTTCAGGACAGATGCTACTGTTGAGATACTATTTACTATTGTTGCGTAAGAACTACTATTGGGTAGGTTTGAGTGTTGGGTAAGTGCTGTTCTTGGTTGGATACTGCTATTGCATGGGTGCTGCTGTGTATGTACTGCTGTGGGTAGGTGTAGCTGTTGGGTGAGTACTACTGTCAGGTAGGTGCTACTGTTGGCTAGGTGCTATTGCTGGGTATGTACTATTATTGGGTAATTACTACTAAGTGCTGTTGTTGGGCACATACATTGTTGAATAGGTACTACTGTTGGGTAGGTTAGCACCTAGTGCTAGTGTTGGGCAGATACTCTTATTGGGTACATACTGTTGTTGGGTAAGTACTGCTGTTGTATAGGTACTAGTGGTGAGCAGGTGCTACTGTTGTTCCCATTCTGCAAATAGGAAACTGAGATTCTGAGCATCCAAGTCACAGCCAGTCATGGTGGAGCTGGGGCTCCAACCCACATCCTTCTCCCATTAGCATCTGTGTGCTGTGCTGTGCAGCTCCAAAGGCAGGGAGTTCCTGGGACAGAGATTCTGGCATAAGGATGACACCAGAGCTGACCCTTAGCCTGCTTTCTCTAGGTGGCCAGAAGCCTTATAGATTTGGACGTCAGACCATGTGTGGTACTGGAATTACAAGGTTTCTGCACCCTGAAGCCTTCTCTTGGCTTTCTGGAGGGTCTCCTGCTGCATCTACACACTGGGGTGGGGATGGGGGAGCATAGAAGTAAGCGATTGTCCCCCCCTACACGTCACTGCTGTCATGGCTCGGTCGACACACATGGACTTTTGGGAGGCAAGTCACATCCAAACCACAGCAGTGCCTGGGAAGTCCTTGAAAAGGTGGAGACACAGAGCTTCAAGGTCAGCCTGCACAGGGCCCTTTCTCTCTCCCTCTGCCTTTCTCCCTTCTCCACAAGTACAGGGCACAGGGCACAGGGCACCCCGTCTACTCGCTAAGCCAGGGGAAAGAAAGTTGAACACTCTGGACTTTCTGGGGGTCAGCGTGTTTGTCGAAATCCAACTCCTGCCCCTCCTCACAGATTAAATGACTCACTTCCAGTTGGGATGAAAAGCTCTTACGTGGGTGCTGCTGTTAACAATGTTTGCTTTTCATCCAAACAGATCATAGCCGGTTAGAAAAGTCTCTCCTTCCTTGTGATCTGCCTGCTGGGGAAATGTCAGCTTCCGGAAGCCGGCAAAGGGCTCTGGCAGGAGTGGGGGGGTGGGGTGGGGGTGGCACAGATGTAAGCAGAGTGGGTGAGGGTCATGAATGGTGAAACAGGGGGGTTTTCAAAAGGCCGGGTCTCGCTCACATTGCTGTGTGCCCAGGTACACAGCATCAGGAGGCTCTTGGTGCAGGCGCACTGACGAATCAGTGAGTGAGTGAGTGAGTGAATGAGTGAATGAATGAATGGTGGAAGCAAGAGCAGAAGGGGGAAGTGCAAGGAGACACCACGGCTGCACAGACCCCAGAGCCTTCCCGTCTCCTGGGAAGCTGCAGCCCCTTGCCAGCAGGGAGACATGGAGCTGGGAGGGGCTGGGACTGCTCCACTCAGGGCAAAGGCCAGACCTGGCCCCCGCCGCAGGTGCACCCTGAGCCAGCATGCGTGGTCCACAGGCAAGTCCCCAGCCATCCCCCAGGAGCGGCGCCTCAGCTGGTCATGGCGAGGGTGGCCCCTAGACTCCTGCCCGGGGGTGGGGTCCAGAGAAGGAGCATCCTGCCCCATCGCAGGCAGAAGGTGGCTGGGCCACTCCCCTCGGCCAGGGGCAGTGGACTGGGAGACCCTCCCCTCCCAGCTCTGAGGTTGAAGCTCCAGAGGGGACCTGAGGGGCGGCTGGTGCTCACTGAGCTCCCTGGTCTTCCCCCAGCTGCAGCTGGTGTGACAATGCCAAGAAACCAACAGCAAAGAGGGAGTCAGACAGATGGGGGAGGGGGCTTGACTCCCAGAGAAAGATCTGGAAGGCACCGGGTGGAAGGACAGGCACAGGCAGCCGTGGAAGAGGAAAGGTGGCCCAGCTCTGACCAGGTTGGCAGACCTCTGGGGTCTGCAAGGCCTTTGTCTGCTACCCATGTGCACATACATGGGTGTGCAGGCACAGGGCAGGAGCATGCACACTCACATGCACCCGGGCATGGCCGTGTGAGCCAAGGCGTGTTGCACTCGGGAAATCTTGCAGGCATGGAACCCACAGTGGGAAAGCCGGTGACATTTCTGCTTCTGAGTCCCACGCGGAGGGGCCAGGGGTACCGAGGGCTGAGGGTTTGGGACCCCAGGGTGGCAGGTGGGAGCGGAGCCCTCCATCCTCCTCCCTCACTTGCTCCAGGCAAGCAGCAGGGACTTGGGTCTCAGAGGCCAGAGGGAGAAGTCCTGGGCAGCTCCGGTGACTGCAAGGCTGGCCCCTGCGGCCATGTCTTTCCCTGTGCAGGAACAGAGAGCGCATCATGCCGGGTGGACAGGAAATGGCCACAGCAAGGTGACCCTCCCACACACACACTGCCCCGTGAGCCTCTGTGACTGAACACGCAATGGGAAAAACAGCCACCACGAAAGCAGACCCCAGCGCAGCCCGTGGGAACCGACATTCAAGAAATCACAGCTAATTGAGCAAACAGAATAAGACTTCAGAATGAGTATAATTAATATCCCCAGAGAGATGCAAGTGAATCGGAAGCCAGAAAAACATTCATCTCCAAGTCCTGACAACATCTAGATTGCAAAGGAAGAAGTAAAACTATCCCTGTTTTTAGAGAATCTGATCTTTTTTTTTTAAGATTTACTTTGCTTATTTGAAGGGCAGAGGGGCAAAAAGAGAGGGTGAGACAAAGAAAGAGACCTTCCATCCATTGGTTCACTCCTCAAATGGCTGAAACAGCCTGATCTGGGCCAGGTCAAAATCAGAAACCTGGAACCCCAACCAGGTCTCCCACATGGGTGGCAGGGGCCCAAACACTAGGATCATCTTCTGCTGCATTTCTCAGGCCATTAGCAGGGAACTGGATTGGAAGTGGAGCAGCCAGGACTCAAACCCAGTGCCCATATGGGATGCTGGTGTCACAGGCAGCAGCTGTACCCACTATGCCACAGGACTGGCCCTGACCTGATCTTTTTTTTTTTTTTTTTTTTTTTTTTTTTGACAGGCAGCATGGACAGTGAGACAGAGAGAGACACAGAGAGAGAAAGGTCTTCCTTTTGCCATTGGTTCACCCTCCAATGGCCGCCGCGGCCGGTGTGCTGCGGCCGTCACACCGCACTGATCCGATGGCAGGAGCCAGGTGCTTCTCTTGGTCTCCCATGGGGTACAGGGCCCAAGCACTTGGGCCATCCTCCACTGCACTCCCTGGCCACAGCAGAGAGCTGGCCTGGAAGAGGGGCAACTGGGACAGAATCCGGTGCCCCGACCGGGACTAGAACCCTGTGTGCCGGCGCCACAAGGCAGAGGATTAGCCTAGTGAGCCACAGCACCGGCCTGACCTGATCTTGTGTTTAGCAAATCCTAGGGAAAACACACACGCGTGCGCGCGCGACTCTCAGAGCTAATAAATATTTCAGCAAGGTTACAGGGTACAAGATCAAAAAGCCAGTTGCATTTTGAACAATTACAACGACCAACCTGAGAATAAAACGAAGAAAGCAAGTCTGTATTAGTTTGATAAAGGCTCCTTGGAAATGTGTTGTAGTGCTGGAGGCTGGAAGAACTGCTGGAGATGCTGGAGGGAGGGAGGGGCTCCTTCTGAAGGGGCCGGGGGGAGGTTCTGTCAGTTCCCTGCTATGTGGCAACACAACTCCAGTCTCCACACGGAGCTCCCCCTGTGTGCCAGTGACTGTGTCCACACTTTCCCTTTATTTGTAGGGCCAGCTACATCTTGACTTCATCCTCAGTTCACTAGCTACACCTGCAGGGACTCTGCTTCCAAATGAGGTTCTGGGAGTTAGGGCTTCCCCTAGGAGTGTTTGGGAGACAATCAAAACCAAAACATGTTCACTTACACTAGCACCAAAAAGATTGAGGCATTTGTAAATGAATTTCATTGTAAGAGTGCAAGGTTTAAGCACTGAAAAAGCTAAACATGACTTCAGTAAGTGGAAAGATATCCTATATTCATGGATGGGAACTTTCAAATTGCTAAGATGGCCATAGAGAGCAAAGATTTACACGTTAACACTATCTTTTTTAAAAACTTATTTATTTTACTTGAAAGTCAGAGTTACACAGAGAGAGAAAGAGAGGCAGAGAAAGAGAGAGGTCTTCCATCTGTGGTTCACTCCCCAATTGGCCGCAACAGCCGGAGCTGCACTGACCCAAAGCTAGGAGCCAGGAGCTTTCTCTGGGTCTCTCATGTGGGCGCAGGGGCCCAAGCACTTGGGCCATCTTCTACTGCTTTCCCAGGCCATAGCAGAGAGCTGGATTGGAAGTGGAGCAGCTGGGACTTGAACCGGTGCCCATATGGGATGCCAGCACTGCAGGTGGAGACGTTACCCGCTATGCCACAGCACCAGCCCCATGTTAACACTATCTTAATGGAGAAAGAATATGGTGCTAAGACAACTGAATACTTACATGCAAAAGAAATAAGTTGGACCCCTACCTCACATCACACGCAAAAAGTTCACTGGAAATAGAAAATACATGTCAGCGATGACCTACACAACTCTTAGAAGAAAACAGATGGACAGTCTCCAGCTATGGGCTTGGCAATGATTTCCTTGGTTGACACCACCAGCACAGACACTAGAATCCTTGTGTATCAGTGTTAGGAATGATAAGATGGTGCCTGGGAGCTCCCCCAAAAAAGACAAGCACAGGGGCCGGTGTGGTGGCGCAGTGGGTTAAGCTGTCACTCGCGACATTAGCATCCTGTATCAGAGTGCGAGGTTGGGGTCTCAGCTACACCACTTCAGTCCCAGCTCCACGCAAATGCTCCTGGGGCAGCAGCAGATGGCTCAAGAGCTTAACTGTTTGGGTCCCTGCCACCTGCATGGAAGACCCGGATGGAAGTTCTGAACTCCCGGCATCAGTCTGACGCAGCCCCACCACTGCAGACATTGAGGGAGTGAGCCAGTGAGTAGAAGACTTTGTCTCCCCTCCTCTCTCTGTCACCGTGCCTTTCAGATAAATAAATGTTAAAAAAAAAAAAAAAGCCAAACACAGAACTGCTATATGACTCAGCATTTCCACTCCCAGTGCACATCCCACAGGCTCTGAAAGCCAGCACTGAACCCGTGTTTGTCACCAGTGTTTCTAGAAGCTACTAGGAGGGTGCAACCCAAGTGCCCATCGGCACAGAGTGGACAAACACCATGGGGTGTGTGCAAGTGAACAGCACTCGGTCACACAGCTGAATGAAGTCTCTGTCTAACTCTCTGCCTTTCAAACACAAGTGAAAATAAATACTTTTTTAAAAATTTCTAAAATATGACTTATTCCAAACAGGGTCCTGGGCTCACTGACCACACATGTGCATATAAAGGAAGACAGTCACCACATGATGCTAATAACAGCAATCCAGGTCCTATACATTAATAAAACATCCCAATGACACTGCCACAAGTTTTTTTTTAAATATTTACTTTATTTGTTTGCCAGACAGAGTTACAGAGAGAGAGAGAAAGAGAGGGAGAGGGAGGGAGAGAGAGAGATTGACCTTCCATCCACTAGTTCACTTCCAAATGGCTGCAATGGCTGGGGCTGGGCCAGGCCTATAGTGGGACCCCAGAACCCCATCTGGGTCTTCCATGTGGGTGTCAGGGACTCAAATACTTAGGCCATCTTCTGCCACCTTCCCAGGTGCATTAACAGGACTCTGGATTGGAAGTGGAGCAGCTGGGAGTTGAACCAGAGCTCCAATATGGGATGCCAACATCTCAAGCAGTGGTTTAACCTGCTGCACCACAATGTAAGCTCCAAAATTACAAAGTTTAAAGAAAATATTTTAGAAACCAGTGTTGTGGCATAGTAGATCAAGCCACTGCCTTCAGCATCAGCATCTGACATGGGCACCAGTTCAAGTCCTGATCGCTCCACTTACAATCCAGTTCCCTGCTAATGCTCCTGGGAAAGCAGCAGAAGACGGCCCACATCCTTGAGCCCCTGCACCCGTGTGGGAGACCAAGAAGAAGCTCCTGACTCCTGGCTTCAGTTTAGCCTAGCCCTGACCATTGCAGCCAATTGGGGAGTGAACCTGCAGATGGAAGATTCCAATCGCTGTCTCCCTTTCTCTCTCTTTAACTCTGTCTTTTAAATAAAATAAACATTTTTTAAAAAAAAATAAAATATTTTAAAATGTATTTATAAATGGAGTAAATATAAAAGAATATGCATTGGCATAAGAAAGTCTTTATTTTCAAAGTTCTTTTTTTATCTTTGCATGACAGAAAGTGAGAGGAGAGAGAGAAAAGATATTCCATTTGCTGGTTCACTTCCCCAAACTCACAACAGCCAGGACTGAGCCAGACTGAAGCTGGGAGCCTGGAGTCCCATCCAGGTCTCACATGTGAGTGGCAGGAACCCAAGCACTTGGGCCACCCTCCACTGCCCTCCCGGGCCACAGCAGAGAGCTGGACTGGAAGAGGAGCAACCGGGACAGAATCCGGTGCCCATATGGGATGCCGGCGCCGCAGGCAGAGGATTAACCAAGTGAGCCACGGCGCCGGCCCCTAACTCTTAAAAAAAAAAAAAACTATTTGTTTACAAAAAAACTAAAATAAAATAAGGAACCTCAATGTCTGTCAACATGGAAAAATGCAAATAAGTGATCAGTACCCAGCAGTTTAGAAATGAGCTTGTGCTAGGTCCAGCATTTGGCGTGGCAGTTCAGTCACCAACTGGGAAGCCCCATCCCATAGGGGAGTGCCTGGGCGGAGTGAACCAGCAGATGGAGGGTCTCTATCTGTCTCTCTGCCTTTAAAATAAAATGAAACCGATTTTTAAAAAATAAATAAATAAATGAGTGACTGGCCTTGTGTGATGTCACTTGTAATCCTGGCATCCCAGTGCTAGTTCAAATCCTGGCTACTCTGTTTCTGATTGAGCTTCCTGCTAGTGGGTCTGGGAAGGCAGTGGAAGGTGGCCCAAGTGCTTGGATGCCTGCCTTCCATGTGGGAGACCTGATAGAGTTCCTGGCTTTGGCCTGGGCAGACCTGGCTGTTGCAGCCATCTGGGGAGTGAACCAGTAGATGAAGATTTCTCTCTCTCCCTGTCTGTCTCTCTCTGCTGTTTCTCCCTCTTTCTCTGTTTCTCTGCCTTTCAAATAAAATAAATTATCTTTTTTTAAGATTTAATTTATTTATTTGAGAGGCAGAGTTACAGAAAGTGAAAGGGAGAGACAGAGAGAAAGGTCTTCCTTCCATTGGCTTACTCCCCAAATGGCTGCAATGGCCGGAGCTGTACCGATCTGAAGCCAGGAGCCAGGTGCTTCTTCTGGGTCTCCCACGTGGGTACACGGGCCCAAGGACTTGGGCCATCTTCCATTGCTTTCTGAGGCCATAGCAGAAAGCTAGATTGGAAGAGGAGCAGCCAGGACTAGAACTGGCACCCATATGTGATGCCGGTGCCACAGGCAGAGGATTAACCTACTGCACCATGGCACTGGCCCCTAAATGATCAACTTTTTAAAATGTGAAAGCACATGAGGCAGATTGTCCAGGGGAATCCATACACAGAGCAGTCACTGTCCCTTCTGCTGCCTTGGCCTTGGTGACAGGAAGGCCACAGCCAAAGTGGAGGACACCTGCCACACCTGGGCAGTTGCATGGCTTTAAATAATAGATGGTGTTCCTCTGGCCTCAGAATCAGCCCCAAAGGCATTCGGATCCGGCTGAAAAGCCCATGAGAGTATTTCAGGCATGGAAAGCCAAGACACTCTGGCAAAAAAAAAAAAAAAAAAAAAAAAAAAACAACTAAATGAAAGATCTCTGTGAGTGAGATCCCAGTGGAAAGAACAGGTCTTCAAAGAAGGAGGTACCTTTCTCTGAAGGGAGGAGAGAACCTCCACTTTGACTATGACCTTGTCTAAACAAGATAAGAATCAGAGAACTCAGAGGGCTTCCATAGCCTTGGAATCTCATGACTGGTGCATAGGGAGACTACTGATGCCATAGACAGGAGTGTCAATTGGTAAAGTCAACAACAGGAGTCACTGTGCACTTACTCCTCATGTAGGATCTCTGTCCTTAATGTGCTGTACATTGTGATTTAATGCTATAACTAGTACTCAAACAGTATTTTTCACTTTGTGTTTCTACGTGGGTGCAAACTGTTGAAATCTTTACTTAATGTATACTAAACTGATCTTCTGTATATAAAGAGAATTGAAAATGAATCTTGATGTGAATGGAAGGGGAGAGAGAGCAGGAAAGGGGAGGGTTGTGGGTGGGAGGGAAGTCATTGGGGGGGGGGGATCCATTGTAATCCATAAGCTGTACTTTGGAAATTTATATTCCTTAAATAAAATTTAAAAAAAGAAAAAAATAGATGGTGTTCGTGTATTATCAGTGCAATTACAATAGAAGGGGTTAGATCTGCTTCAAATCAAAGAGCAGGTGCGTGTGGGGAACACCTGCTGAGTCCTGACCGAGCCTTCGCATGGATTCCTGGGCTGTCTTCCCAGGTCAGGAATTCCCAGGAGGCCCAAGGGAGCAGCCACCAACTCCAGGGCTCTGCCAGGGCCTGGGGCAGAAGCAGAGGCCACCTCATCTTTCCCTTAAGAACTGCTCCTCTTCCTTATGTGTATGTGTCAGAGGGACAGCGACAGAGGCGACAATGACCACTCTCCAGTGGAGACACCAGTGGCTGGGTTTGGGATTCCCTGCTGTCCTTGCCTGGACAGTCCATTTCCTCTGGACAGGAGCCCCACTGCGTGTGTTGGGGTTGGTGGGGTGAGGGAGTTGTGGTAC
Organism: Oryctolagus cuniculus; assembly: GCF_051225735.1. Classification (NCBI taxonomy): domain Eukaryota; kingdom Metazoa; phylum Chordata; class Mammalia; order Lagomorpha; family Leporidae; genus Oryctolagus; species Oryctolagus cuniculus. Next base: position 89,417,271 of record NC_142881.1, on the reverse strand, counting down.
CAAGAATTAAGCCACTGCTTGGGTCACACTGGGCAGTGCCGGTTCTAGTCCTGGCTGCTACACTTCCAGTCCAGCTCCCTGTGGATGCACATGGGAAGGCAGCAAGTGATAGATCAAACATTTGGAGCCCTGCCACTCACGTGGGAGACCCGAATGGAGCTCCAGGCTCCTGGCGTCAGGCTGGCCCAGTCCTGGTTGTCACAGACACTTGGGGAGTGGACCGGCAGGTGGAAGATATCTCCCTCTCTGCAGTTCAAATGAATGCATGAGTGAATGGATGGATGGATGGATGGGTGGATGGCTGGATGGATGGATGGATGAGTGTATGGATAGGTGGATGGATGGGTGGCTGGGTGGATGGATGGATGGGTGGATGGATGGATGGATGGGTGGGTGGATGGATGGGGGGATGGATGAGTGTGTGGATAGGTGGATTGTTGGGTGGGTGGATGGATGGGTGGGTGGATGGGTGGATGGATGGGTAGATGGATGGATGGATGGGTGGGTGGATGGATGGATGAGTGTATGGATGGATGAGTGGATGAATGGGTGGGTGGGTGGGTGGATGGCTGGCTGGATGGGTGGGTGGGTGGATGGATGGATGGGTGGATGGGTGGATGGATGGATGAGTGTATGGATAGGTGGATGGATGGGTGGCTGGGTGGATGGATGGGTGGGTGGGTGGATGGATGGATGGGTGGTGGATGGATGGGTGGATGGGTGGGTGGATGGATGGGTGTATGGATAGGTGGATGGATGGGTGGGCAGATGGCTGGCTGGATGGGTGGGTGGATGGATGAGTGTGTGGATAGGTGGATGTATGGGTGGGTGGATGGATGGATGGATGGGTGGGTGGATGGGTGGGTGGATGGATGGATGAGTGTATGGATAGGTGGATGGATGGGTGGGCAGATGAATGGATGGATGGGTGGGTGGATGGATGAGTGTGTGGACAGGTGGGTGGATGGTTGGGTGGGTGGATGGATGGATGAGTGTATGGATAGGTGGATGGATGGATGAGTGTATGGATAGTTGGATTGATGGATGAGTGTATGGATAGGTGGATGGATGGGTAGGTGGGTGGATGGATGGGTAGGTGGGTGGATGTGTGGATGGATGGATGGATGGATGGGTAGGTGGGTGGATGGATGGGTGGGTGGGTGGGTGGGTGGATGGATGGATGAGTGTATGGATAGGTGGATGGATGGGTGGCTGGGTGGATGGATGGGTGGGTGGGTGGATGGATGGGTGGGTGGGTGGATGGATGGGTAGATGGGTGGATGGGTGGATGGATGGTTGGGTGGGTGGGTGGGTGGATGGATGGGTAGGTGGGTGGATAGGTGGATGTATGGGTGCGTGGATGGGTAGATGGGTGGATGGGTGGATGGATGGGTAGATGGGTGGATGGGTGGGTGGATGGATAGGTGGGTGGGTGGGTGGATGGGTGGGTGGATGGATGGGTGGGTAGGTGGGTGGATGGATGGGTGGGTGGGTGGATGGCTTGCTGGATGGGTGGGTGGATGGATGAGTGTGTGGACAGGTGGGTGGATGGGTGGGTGGGTGGGTGGATGGATGGATGAGTGTATGGATAGGTGGGTGGATAGGTGGGTGGATGGGTGGATGGGTGGATGGATGGGTGGGTGGATGGATGAGTGGGTGAATGGGTGGGTGGATGGATGGGTGGGTGGATGGATGGATGGATGGATGGGTGGGTGGATGGATGGATGGGTGGATGGATGGGTGGGCAGATGGTTGGCTGGATGGGTGGGTGGATGGATGAGTGTGTGGATAGGTGGATGTATGGGTGGGTGGATGGATGGATGGATGGGTGGGTGGATGGGTGGGTGGATGGATGGATGAGTGTATGGATAGGTGGATGGATGGGTGGGCAGATGAATGGATGGATGGGTGGGTGGATGGATGAGTGTGTGGACAGGTGGGTGGATGGTTGGGTGGGTGGGTGGATGGATGGATGAGTGTATGGATAGGTGGATGGATGGATGAGTGTATGGATAGTTGGATTGATGGATGAGTGTATGGATAGGTGGATGGATGGGTAGGTGGGTGGATGGATGGGTAGGTGGGTGGATGTGTGGATGGATGGATGGATGGATGGGTAGGTGGGTGGATGGATGGGTGGGTGGGTGGGTGGGTGGATGGATGGATGAGTGTATGGATAGGTGGATGGATGGGTGGCTGGGTGGATGGATGGGTGGGTGGGTGGATGGATGGGTAGATGGGTGGATGGGTGGATGGATGGTTGGGTGGGTGGGTGGGTGGATGGATGGGTGGATGGATGGGTAGATGGATGGATGGATGGGTGGGTGGATGGATGGATGAGTGTATGGATGGATGAGTGGATGAATGGGTGGGTGGGTGGGTGGATGGCTGGCTGGATGGGTGGGTGGGTGGATGGATGGATGGGTGGATGGGTGGATGGATGGATGAGTGTATGGATAGGTGGATGGATGGGTGGCTGGGTGGATGGATGGGTGGGTGGGTGGATGGATGGATGAGTGTATGGATGGATGAGTGGATGAATGGGTGGGTGGGTGGGTGGATGGCTGGCTGGATGGGTGGGTGGGTGGATGGATGGATGGGTGGATGGGTGGATGGATGGATGAGTGTATGGATAGGTGGATGGATGGGTGGCTGGGTGGATGGATGGGTGGGTGGGTGGATGGATGGATGGGTGGTGGATGGATGGGTGGATGGGTGGGTGGATGGATGGGTGTATGGATAGGTGGATGGATGGGTGGGCAGATGGCTGGCTGGATGGGTGGGTGGATGGATGAGTGTGTGGATAGGTGGATGTATGGGTGGGTGGATGGATGGATGGATGGGTGGGTGGATGGGTGGGTGGATGGATGGATGAGTGTATGGATAGGTGGATGGATGGGTGGGCAGATGAATGGATGGATGGGTGGGTGGATGGATGAGTGTGTGGACAGGTGGGTGGATGGTTGGGTGGGTGGGTGGATGGATGGATGAGTGTATGGATAGGTGGATGGATGGATGAGTGTATGGATAGTTGGATTGATGGATGAGTGTATGGATAGGTGGATGGATGGGTAGGTGGGTGGATGGATGGGTAGGTGGGTGGATGTGTGGATGGATGGATGGATGGATGGGTAGGTGGGTGGATGGATGGGTGGGTGGGTGGGTGGGTGGATGGATGGATGAGTGTATGGATAGGTGGATGGATGGGTGGCTGGGTGGATGGATGGGTGGGTGGGTGGATGGATGGGTAGATGGGTGGATGGGTGGATGGATGGTTGGGTGGGTGGGTGGGTGGATGGATGGGTGGATGGATGGGTAGATGGATGGATGGATGGGTGGGTGGATGGATGGATGAGTGTATGGATGGATGAGTGGATGAATGGGTGGGTGGGTGGGTGGATGGCTGGCTGGATGGGTGGGTGGGTGGATGGATGGATGGGTGGATGGGTGGATGGATGGATGAGTGTATGGATAGGTGGATGGATGGGTGGCTGGGTGGATGGATGGGTGGGTGGGTGGATGGATGGATGAGTGTATGGATGGATGAGTGGATGAATGGGTGGGTGGGTGGGTGGATGGCTGGCTGGATGGGTGGGTGGGTGGATGGATGGATGGGTGGATGGGTGGATGGATGGATGAGTGTATGGATAGGTGGATGGATGGGTGGCTGGGTGGATGGATGGGTGGGTGGGTGGATGGATGGATGGGTGGTGGATGGATGGGTGGATGGGTGGGTGGATGGATGGGTGTATGGATAGGTGGATGGATGGGTGGGCAGATGGCTGGCTGGATGGGTGGGTGGATGGATGAGTGTGTGGATAGGTGGATGTATGGGTGGGTGGATGGATGGATGGATGGGTGGGTGGATGGGTGGGTGGATGGATGGATGAGTGTATGGATAGGTGGATGGATGGGTGGGCAGATGAATGGATGGATGGGTGGGTGGATGGATGAGTGTGTGGACAGGTGGGTGGATGGTTGGGTGGGTGGGTGGATGGATGGATGAGTGTATGGATAGGTGGATGGATGGGTGGCTGGGTGGATGGATGGGTGGGTGGGTGGATGGATGGGTGGGTGGGTGGATGGATGGGTAGATGGGTGGATGGGTGGATGGATGGTTGGGTGGGTGGGTGGGTGGATGGATGGGTAGGTGGGTGGATAGGTGGATGTATGGGTGCGTGGATGGGTAGATGGGTGGATGGGTGGATGGATGGGTAGATGGGTGGATGGGTGGGTGGATGGATAGGTGGGTGGGTGGGTGGATGGGTGGGTGGATGGATGGGTGGGTAGGTGGGTGGATGGATGGGTGGGTGGGTGGATGGCTTGCTGGATGGGTGGGTGGATGGATGAGTGTGTGGACAGGTGGGTGGATGGGTGGGTGGGTGGATGGATGGATGAGTGTATGGATAGGTGGGTGGATAGGTGGGTGGATGGGTGGATGGGTGGATGGATGGGTGGGTGGATGGATGAGTGGGTGAATGGGTGGGTGGATGGATGGGTGGGTGGATGGATGGATGGATGGATGGGTGGGTGGATGGATGGATGGGTGGATGGATGGGTGGGCAGATGGTTGGCTGGATGGGTGGGTGGATGGATGAGTGTGTGGATAGGTGGATGTATGGGTGGGTGGATGGATGGATGGATGGGTGGGTGGATGGGTGGGTGGATGGATGGATGAGTGTATGGATAGGTGGATGGATGGGTGGGCAGATGAATGGATGGATGGGTGGGTGGATGGATGAGTGTGTGGACAGGTGGGTGGATGGTTGGGTGGGTGGGTGGATGGATGGATGAGTGTATGGATAGGTGGATGGATGGATGAGTGTATGGATAGTTGGATTGATGGATGAGTGTATGGATAGGTGGATGGATGGGTAGGTGGGTGGATGGATGGGTAGGTGGGTGGATGTGTGGATGGATGGATGGATGGGTAGGTGGGTGGATGGATGGGTGGGTGGGTGGGTGGGTGGATGGATGGATGAGTGTATGGATAGGTGGATGGATGGGTGGCTGGGTGGATGGATGGGTGGGTGGGTGGATGGATGGGTAGATGGGTGGATGGGTGGATGGATGGTTGGGTGGGTGGGTGGGTGGATGGATGGGTGGATGGATGGGTAGATGGATGGATGGATGGGTGGGTGGATGGATGGATGAGTGTATGGATGGATGAGTGGATGAATGGGTGGGTGGGTGGGTGGATGGCTGGCTGGATGGGTGGGTGGGTGGATGGATGGATGGGTGGATGGGTGGATGGATGGATGAGTGTATGGATAGGTGGATGGATGGGTGGCTGGGTGGATGGATGGGTGGGTGGGTGGATGGATGGATGAGTGTATGGATGGATGAGTGGATGAATGGGTGGGTGGGTGGGTGGATGGCTGGCTGGATGGGTGGGTGGGTGGATGGATGGATGGGTGGATGGGTGGATGGATGGATGAGTGTATGGATAGGTGGATGGATGGGTGGCTGGGTGGATGGATGGGTGGGTGGGTGGATGGATGGATGGGTGGTGGATGGATGGGTGGATGGGTGGGTGGATGGATGGGTGTATGGATAGGTGGATGGATGGGTGGGCAGATGGCTGGCTGGATGGGTGGGTGGATGGATGAGTGTGTGGATAGGTGGATGTATGGGTGGGTGGATGGATGGATGGATGGGTGGGTGGATGGGTGGGTGGATGGATGGATGAGTGTATGGATAGGTGGATGGATGGGTGGGCAGATGAATGGATGGATGGGTGGGTGGATGGATGAGTGTGTGGACAGGTGGGTGGATGGTTGGGTGGGTGGGTGGATGGATGGATGAGTGTATGGATAGGTGGATGGATGGATGAGTGTATGGATAGTTGGATTGATGGATGAGTGTATGGATAGGTGGATGGATGGGTAGGTGGGTGGATGGATGGGTAGGTGGGTGGATGTGTGGATGGATGGATGGATGGATGGGTAGGTGGGTGGATGGATGGGTGGGTGGGTGGGTGGGTGGATGGATGGATGAGTGTATGGATAGGTGGATGGATGGGTGGCTGGGTGGATGGATGGGTGGGTGGGTGGATGGATGGGTAGATGGGTGGATGGGTGGATGGATGGTTGGGTGGGTGGGTGGGTGGATGGATGGGTGGATGGATGGGTAGATGGATGGATGGATGGGTGGGTGGATGGATGGATGAGTGTATGGATGGATGAGTGGATGAATGGGTGGGTGGGTGGGTGGATGGCTGGCTGGATGGGTGGGTGGGTGGATGGATGGATGGGTGGATGGGTGGATGGATGGATGAGTGTATGGATAGGTGGATGGATGGGTGGCTGGGTGGATGGATGGGTGGGTGGGTGGATGGATGGATGAGTGTATGGATGGATGAGTGGATGAATGGGTGGGTGGGTGGGTGGATGGCTGGCTGGATGGGTGGGTGGGTGGATGGATGGATGGGTGGATGGGTGGATGGATGGATGAGTGTATGGATAGGTGGATGGATGGGTGGCTGGGTGGATGGATGGGTGGGTGGGTGGATGGATGGATGGGTGGTGGATGGATGGGTGGGTGGGTGGGTGGGTGGATGGATGGATGAGTGTATGGATAGGTGGATGGATGGGTGGGTGGGTGGATGGATGGGTAGATGGGTGGATGGATGGGTAGATGGGTGGATGGGTGGATGGATGGTTGGGTGGGTGGGTGGGTGGATGGATGGGTAGGTGGGTGGATAGGTGGATGTATGGGTGCGTGGATGGGTAGATGGGTGGATGGGTGGATGGATGGGTAGATGGGTGGATGGGTGGGTGGATGGATAGGTGGGTGGGTGGGTGGATGGGTGGGTGGATGGATGGGTGGGTAGGTGGGTGGATGGATGGGTGGGTGGGTGGATGGCTTGCTGGATGGGTGGGTGGATGGATGAGTGTGTGGACAGGTGGGTGGATGGGTGGGTGGGTGGGTGGATGGATGGATGAGTGTATGGATAGGTGGGTGGATAGGTGGGTGGATGGGTGGATGGGTGGATGGATGGGTGGGTGGATGGATGAGTGGGTGAATGGGTGGGTGGATGGATGGGTGGGTGGATGGATGGATGGATGGGTGGGTGGGTGGATGGATGGATGGGTGGATGGATGGGTGGGCAGATGGCTGGCTGGATGGGTGGGTGGATGGATGAGTGTGTGGATAGGTGGATGTATGGGTGGGTGGATGGATGGATGGATGGGTGGGTGGATGGGTGGGTGGATGGATGGATGAGTGTATGGATAGGTGGATGGATGGGTGGGCAGATGAATGGATGGATGGGTGGGTGGATGGATGAGTGTGTGGACAGGTGGGTGGATGGTTGGGTGGGTGGGTGGATGGATGGATGAGTGTATGGATAGGTGGATATATGGATGAGTGTATGGATAGTTGGATTGATGGATGAGTGTATGGATAGGTGGATGGATGGGTAGGTGGGTGGATGGATGGGTAGGTGGGTGGATGTGTGGATGGATGGATGGATGGATGGGTAGGTGGGTGGATGGATGGGTGGGTGGGTGGGTGGGTGGATGGATGGATGAGTGTATGGATAGGTGGATGGATGGGTGGCTGGGTGGATGGATGGGTGGGTGGGTGGATGGATGGGTAGATGGGTGGATGGGTGGATGGATGGGTAGATGGGTGGATAGGTGGATGGATGGTTGGGTGGGTGGGTGGGTGGATGGATGGGTAGGTGGGTGGATAGGTGGATGTATGGGTGCGTGGATGGGTAGATGGGTGGATGGGTGGATGGATGGGTAGATGGGTGGATGGGTGGGTGGATGGATAGGTGGGTGGGTGGGTGGATGGGTGGGTGGATGGATGGGTGGGTAGGTGGGTGGATGGATGGGTGGGTGGGTGGATGGCTTGCTGGATGGGTGGGTGGATGGATGAGTGTGTGGACAGGTGGGTGGATGGGTGGGTGGGTGGGTGGATGGATGGATGAGTGTATGGATAGGTGGGTGGATAGGTGGGTGGATAGGTGGGTGGATGGGTGGATGGGTGGATGGATGGGTGGGTGGATGGATGAGTGGGTGAATGGGTGGGTGGATGGATGGGTGGGTGGATGGATGGATGGATGGATGGGTGGGTGGATGGATGGATGGGTGGATGGATGGGTGGATGGATAGGTGGATGGATGGATGGGCGGATGGCTGGCTGGATGGGTGAGTGGATGTGTGGATGTGTGGATGGGTGAATATTTAGCAAATGAACCTCTCAGTCCTCCCGGTCCTGGTTCACGGTGCGCTGCCGACACTTGCTGATCTTGCCAGAAGGTGGCAGCACAGCGCCCCAAACGACCCCGGGGCTGTGAGCTCTTCCGCGGGCACGCTCTGCCCGTCTCCGTGGCCGCTCCCAGAGGCGGCCCTGGCGGCTCCAGCCTCCGCACGGAGGCCCCGCTGCCCACCTCTGAGTTTGTTGCACCGACGCTCTGCGGCTCCTCTGTCCCTGTCCCTCCCCGAGGCACCGCTGTGCCCTCAGGTCAGCTGTGTCCTGTGCGGTGCCGCTGCTCCGCGCGCTCCCTTCTCCGAGTGTCCCGGCCCGCCCCCGCCCCCGTCACTGCGAGGGCCGCCCCTGGGAACACCTGGGCCACGAGGTGAGCTGTCTCAGGGTGGGCGCTTTCTGATGCTGGCTTGCATTCCTTTGGCCACTGTGTGCACGAGTGTGTGCATGTGTGTACACGTGTGTGCATGTGCGCGTTGTGTGCATGTGTATATGTGTGTATATGTGTGTGTGTCCCTGTGTGTATGTTTACATGCATGTGTGCATGTATGTATATATGTGATTGTGTGTTTTGCATGTATATATGTGCACTATGTGCATGTGTGTGAAGATTGTATACACGTGTATATATATGTGTGCATGCATTGTGCTTTCTGTGTGTGAATGTGTCTGCATTGTGTATGTGTGTGCTGTGTGTATATGTGCATGTGTATGTGTGTGCTGTGTATATGTGTATTGTGTGTATATGTGTGCACATGTGTGTGCATGCGCATATGTGTGTGCATATATGTGTATATATTGCACAAGCATGTGTGCTTTCTCTATGTACATGTGTAAGTGTGTGCATGCATGTGCTGTGTGTATATGTGTATGCTTGTATGCATGTATTTGTGTGCGTGTGTGTATCTGTGTATATACATGTGTGCATGCATATATGTGTGTGTGCATGTATTTATCTGTGTATATATTGTGTGCCCGTGTGTATATGTGAGTATGCATTTGTGTATGTGTATACATGTGTGTATGTGTGTGCATGTTTTCATGCACATGTGTACGTGTATATATGTATGCAAATATATGTGTGCGTGTATATGCATCGTGTGTGTGCATGTTTTCATGCACATGTATACGTGTGTATATGTATGCAAGTATATATGTGTGTATGCATCATGAGTGTGCATGTGTGTGCATTTGGTGTATATGTATATGTGTGTGCACGTGTCTATGTGTATGCATTGGGTATGTAAATGTTATCTGTGTATCGTGGATGTGTGTGTGTGGATGTGTGTGTGAGTGTAGGCAGAGAGAATATATGTGTTTAACCACACAAACACACACATACAACTTTTGTACTGATACAAATATTAAAATACTAAAAATAGAAAAGCTGTGAAATAACCCAAACACACTAAGACAAATACCGAGGCTGGCGCTGTGGCATAGTGGGTCAAGCCGCCTCCTGCAGTGCCAGCATCCCATATGGGCGCTGGTTCGCTCCACTTCCGATCCAGCTCTCAGCTATGGCCTGGGAAAGCAGTAGAGGGTGGCCCAAGTCCTTGGGCCCCTGCACCCATGTGGGAGACCCAGAGGAAGCTCCTGGCTCCTGGCTTCAGATCGACTCAACTCCAGTTGTTGCAGCCAATTGGAGAGTGAACCAGTGGATGGAAGACCTCTCTCTCTCTCTCTCTCTCTCTCCCTCTCTCTCTCTCTCTCTCCAACTCTGGCTTTCAAATAAATCAATACTTTAAAAAAAAAAAAAAAAACCTGGGAGGCAGGGAAGGCAGGTGTCTGGCACTGAGGTCAGGTCGCTGCTCGGGACGCCCACATCTCGTCACTCTAGTTCCAGCCTCACTCCTGACGCCAGCTCCCTGCTGATGCAGACCCTGGGAGGCAGTGGCGGTGGCTCAAGTCACTGGGGCCCTGCCACCCCCATGGAAGATCTCAACTGAATTCCCAGCTCCTGGCTTTACCCCAGGCCCAGTTCTGCCCATTGGGAGCCTTCAGAGAATGAACCAGGAGATAGAAGCTCTTAGTCTCTCTCTTTCTCCCTCTCAAAGAAACTGGGAGAGAAGCAATGGTAGGCCGGGAATATGAAGGCGCAGGAACGAAAGGCTTGATTGATTGGAAGTGGAGCAGCCGGGTCTCGAACTAGCACCCATATGAGATGCTGGCACTGCAGGCGGCGGCTTTACCCCCTGCACCACAGTGCTGGCTCTTGAATAATGGTGTCTTAGGTATCGCCTGCCAGGAGCCCGACCAGCCCATCACTGGTGGGACAAGCACAGGCCTGGGGCTCAGCTGACCTCTTTCCCTAAGGCAGGCCTGGGCAGGACCCCAGGGAGCAGAGCCCCAGAGGGGGCGGAGCCTATGCCCCTCCCCAGAAGGGACCACAAAACCACGTGGGTGCTGTTCCCCTTCTGAGTCTCACCTCTGCTTCCTTCCATCCACCCCCCATCCATCCATCTGTCATCTGTCCTCTCTATCCGTCTGTCATCTCCCTGTCCCCTCTCCCCTCCCCCGCCCCGGGCTCTCTCATCCTCGCCGTCTTCTTCCTTCTGATCGGAGAGCTCACACTGAACTGTGGAAGGGCGCTGTGAGGGCTGGATCTTGTGCTTGGTCTTCAAGGCGTGCTGCCAACGTTTCAAACGAGGAGGCTGGGGGTCTGGGTCAGCAAATCGCTAACAAGAAAAGGAAGTTCCCCTGCAGATCCACTTCGCCAAGAGGTGCTGCTGTCTGCTTTTCCTCCACGCAGCCATCCGACAAATCAAATGTGGGGCTGCTGGGGGTATGTGTTTCTTCTGATACTCTCATAGCACTGCATTCCGTTTGTTTTTGTGGAGAGAAAGGTCTTCCTTTCCCGTTGGTTCACTCCCCAAAATGGCCACCATGGCTGGCGTGCTATGCTGATCCGAAGCCAGGAGCCAGGTGCTTCCTCCTTGTCTCCCATGCGGGTGCAGGGCCAAAGCACTTGGGCCATCCTCCACTGTACTCCCTGGCCACAGCAGAGAGCTGGACTGGAAGAGGGGCAACCGGGACTAGAACTGGCGCCCCGACCAGGACTAGAATCCGGGGTGCCGGCGCCGCAGGCGGAGGATTAGCCTAGTGAGTCATGGCACCGGCCTGTGGAGCTGTCCTTAAGACCTGAGTTCTGGGGCTGGCGCTGTGGTGTAGCTGGTAAAGCCACTGCCTGCAGTGCTGGCATCCCATATGGGCACCAATTCCAGTCCTGGCTGCTCCACTTCCAATCCGGCTCCCTGCTAATGTGCCTGGGGAAGCAGTGGAAGATCAGGAGACAGGAGCGAAGGCTCTAAGAGGCCGGGGTGCAGGAATCAGGAAAGGGGAGGCGCTCTGATGCCTCCAGGGCCTTAGAGACCTGAATTCCCGCAGAAGCATCCCCTGCCTGGCCCCCTCGCCGCTTATCCTCACCATGGCAACAGGGAGACCTGGGCGGGGCCGCGAGGGTGGGCTGTGGGTGCCTCTGTGAGGCCACGGGAACGGGGCCGCTGATTGGGTGGCTGGGCGCTGGGTGGGGCCAAAGACCTCCCGGAAGCCCGCCCCTGGGAAGGGAGCGGGGAGGGTCCTGGGCTCAGGTAAAGGCCTGGGCCTGGCCAGGAGGGCCATCTTCTGCTTTCCCAGGCCACAGGAGAGAGCTGGATTGGAAGTGGAGCAGCTGGGACTCGAACCCGCGCCCACAGGGGATGCCGGCATCGCAGATGGTGGCCACTATGCCACAGCACTTGCCCCAGTTTCTAGTTGTTACAGGCATCTGGGGAATGAACCAATGGATGAACGATTCTCTCTTGCCCTATGTCACTCTGCCTTTTAAATATTTAAACAAATTAACTTTAGAAGGAAAAAAAAAAGAACTAATGTCTACAGATAAAAAATTCTCTTGGATGAAGTACCTGCATGTAAAGGTTTGCAAATAGTAGCAGAAAAACTGAATTTGGAAACCAAAGAGAACAGAATTTAAAGACTATACAGGAAAGCTAGTTACCTGTGGATCGGTTGCGAGACTTTATAAAGAATTCCATAGATCAAAATTTTAGAGGTTGAAAGACACCCCCCCTTGAGGAGGTTCAGCAAAGTGCACACAGGCGCAAGGGGGACTCCAGCAGCTCACAGGGAGGCGGGTGGACCGCCCGCTGCGTAGAACTCCCCGAAGACCACTGATTTCCTGAAGATACTTAAATTCATCACATGTGCAGAGACCTCTTTTTTTTTTTTTTTTTTTTTTTTTTCCGAATCAAGGAACAGTCACAGGTTTCAGGATTAGGACATGGACATATCTTTGTGGGAGCATTTTTTCTTTTTTAAATTTTTATTTATTCATTCATTTATTTGAAAGAGTTACAGAGAAGCAGAGAGAGAGAGAGAGAATCTTCCATCTGCTTGTTCACTCGTCAAATGCCCTCAATGGGTAGGAGCTGGGCTGATCTGAAGCCAGAAGCCAGGAGCCTCCCCCGGGTCTCCCACGCAGGTGCAGGGGCCCAAGAACTTGGGCCATCCTCTACTGCTTTCCCAGGTCATAGCAGAGAGCTGGATTGGAAGTGGAGCAGCCAGAACTGAACCGGTACCCATATGGAATGCCAGCACTGCAGGCAGTGGCTTTACCTGCTACACCACAGCGCAGGTGCCAAGGCAAGACATCTCACCCACTAGCCTAAATGCCTGCCTATTTCACTCAGAAATAACCCAACAGAAAGGTAGACAGCAGCTCGCCAAACAGCAATGTTTTCTTTTTAGAGATGAAAAATTTTGGAACATTTTTTAAACTTCTACATGAACTTGTTCAGAATTTATGAGTTACACCGTGATGTCTTGATACACTGGTGCATAGCCGTCACCAGGCCTGGGCAGCAGCAGCTGCTCAACGGTGGCCTCACCCTCGCATGGGGCCCTGGTGCTGGCGGGACACAGCCCATCGACAGCTGCAGCCCACCCATGGTGGCAAAGGCCCCCACACAGAGCATGAGCAACAAGTGCCTGGGCCCCTGCACCTGCGTGGGAGACCCCGATGGAGCTCCTGGCTTCTGGCTTCTGATTGGCCCAGCTCCAGCTGTTTGGGCCATTTGGGGAGTGAGCCCATGGATGGAAGACCTCCTCTCTTTCTCTTTAACTCTGCCTTTCCAATAAAATAAATAAATCGTTTAAAAAAAAAAATCTGCAGACACCTAAGATCTGGTCTCCCCACCTTATGAGCTGCAAGGGAGGGCAAATGATGCTGATGCCTGAATGGTCCTTGCCTGCCCCCTGCTGGTCACAGAGGGTAGGTTCAGCCCGTGTCCTGCAAATGAAGACCACCTCTGGATGCCCCAGGCTCCCCTGGCTGCCTCCAAAGCCAGGCCCCAGACAAGGCCCTGCGTGGTGCATGATCCACTCAACTTGCGTCTGTGGGGCTACGGCCACAGCAGACGCACGAACGGAGACACCTGGAGTCCGAAATGTGGGAGACACGAGCCCCAGCAGAGGCGCCAAAGCCAGGATATTTCAAAGATGCAGACATCCCAGTGAGAACAACTCAGAGACCCAGAGTGAAAGAGGTGTAGAGCGATGCTGAGCGAGCCACCCCCAGACAGGGCCCCAGAGCCAGGAGAGCCGCAGGGAGGGATTGCGGGACAGAGACACAGAGCAGCCTGCAGAGGCCCTGCCTGCCTCTCCCCAGAGACTTCGGGGGCAACAGGAGGTGACTTCTCAGAGCGAAGCTAACACAATGGCTGTAGGTACCCCCGCCTCTCCCAGCTAGCTCTGTCCCGTGGAGCCCCGCCAAGAACTGTGATCGCGAGGGGCCGATGATCTTCCTGGGCATCGCTGAAGACCCTGGTAGCAGAACCAGCTCCCACCGCCCTGCCTGGGAGAGTCCAGTGCTCTGGTCAGCCGGGACTCTGGGAGAGGCGAGGTGGATTCCTCCTTTAATCCTCCTCACCCCACGCCTCACCCCTAGGCCATGTACAGGTGTCTCCAACAAACACCACTGCCCTGCCTAGAGGCTGACATCTGGACCTGCCCACCTGCATCTGCATTCTGGCCCCATCGCCGTCTGGCTGGCTGACCTGGGGTGCCTGCCTGTGTCTTGGTTCCCTGTAGAGGAGGTGGAATTTTTGATGGCACCATCATGGGGAATGAAGACCCAAGAGCTGAGGGAAATCACTGAATGACCCAAACCTCAGTTTCTCTTCCGGAAAATGGGCACAGTAACTCCACACCCAAAGGCTGAGCGTCTCAGTGTGGTGAGAGACCAGGGGTGACCTGAGACAGGAAAACCCAGCCATGGGCTTTCCAGTGGCCTCCTCTCTCTTCTGCACCTGGCCAGCTCCTGCCCTTCCTCTTCGTCCCTGTCCACAGAATCCAGCTTCCTCAGAACCCTCTCCCATTCTTCATCAAGTCCAGGCTACCCAAACAAGCGGCTGCAAAGCCTCACGCAAGCCCCCTCCCCACCCATAAAGCTTCGCCAGCGCCTTCGCCAGTGGAGCTCTCCCCTGCTCCTGCAAAAGCAGCTGCGTTCCAGAAAAGTCTCGGTGATGTCAACAGGGCCCCAGCTGACTCGCTCAGCCAGCAGGCGGTGCACCTGAGCAAGCCCACCCTTACGTGGAAAGGTAGCTTTCTTGTGGCTGAGGCAACCCCACCTGCCCAGTGAGCTTGTTTTATAACATGTTTCTGAGGCCAGTGCTGTGGTAAAGCGGTTAAAGCTGCCCTCTGCAGTGCCGGCATCCTTTATGGGCACCAGTTCAAGTCCCGGCTGCTCCACTTCTGATCCAGCTCTCTGCCATGGCCTAGGAAAGCAGTAGAAGATGGCCCAAGTGCTTGGGACCCTGCACCTGCATGGGAGACCCAGAAGAAGCTCCTGGCTCCTGGCTTCGGATGGGGGCAGCTCCAGCCGTTGTGGCCAGTTGGGGGAGTGAATCATCAGATGGAAGACCCCTCTCTCTGCCTCTCCTTCTCTCTCTATGTAACTCTGACTTTCAAATAAATAAATCTTAAAAAAAAAAAAAAAAAAGAAGAAGAAGAAGTTTCTGTCTTGGCACTGCTAGCAGTGGACAGGTGTGGCACCTGTCTCCTCCCATGCACCTTGCTTACCTGACAAAAGCTCTGCCCCCCAAAGATGTCAGGAAGGTTTGCTCATTTTCTTCTGCCAATGACGAGTTACATTGTGGTCTTGGCATTTTTCTGCTTCCTTTTTTTCCTACTAAAAGTAGTATGGTGGCAACACTTCTGCAATATTCTGCACCCTGTTCTGCTCCCCCCTCCTCGCCACACGAGAGGACCCCCAGGTTCTGGAGTCCATCCCAGCAGCCGCCACCCAACACCCAAGCCCCCTCCCATGCCCAGCCCCACCCACAGCTGCACCCTACCCCATGCCCTGGGTCCTTTTCACTGCCAGTCCCCCAATGTCCTACCTCCCCATCAGTCTCCTCACACGTCCAGGCCACCTGCCCACACACACACCTGGCTCTCCTCCCCATGCCCAGACCCCTTCCCAGGCCAGAACTGCCCCTTCCAAGGCCTTGGGGGACGGCAAGGTGGTTACTGAGCATGGACCAGGCACCGCACAGGACAAGAAACACCTGCACGTGGGAGAAACACTTGATGAGATTTTCCTGAATTTGACAGCACTCAAAACCTTTACAAGAGATTCCCAATGACAAATGGTGAGGCTGATTCCTAAGCTATCAGTTTAAAAAGTTAAAAATAAATAAATAAAAAGTGAAGCCACGTGGGAAGCCCATTTATCTTCCACGTTTCCATAGACATTATTCTCTTGTTCTAAATCACTACTGTCTTATGAAGCAGGGATCACGACTCACAGCTAATTGTTACCTTTCAAATTAATTACGTGACAAGCAATTAACCTCGAATGTGTGGGGCTGCTGTTGTGGCGCAGTGAGTTAAGCCGCTGCCTGTGATGCCAGCATCCCAAATAAGCACCGCTGGTTGAGTCCCGGCTGCTCCACTTCTGATCCAGCTCCCTGCTGATGCACCTGGGAAAGCCGTGGAAGACGGCCCGATTGCTTGGGCCCCTGCACCCCTGTGGGAGACCCAGTTGGAGTTCCCGGCTCCTGGCTTCCACCTGGCCCAGCCCCGGTTGTTGTGGCCATTTGGGGAGTGAACCAGTGGATGGAAGACCTCCCTCTCTCTCCCTCTCCCTGCCTCTGCCTCTGCCTCTCTGTAACTCTGCCTTTCAAATAAATAAGTAAATCTTTAAAAAGAAAAATCCTTTCTCTCTGCTTCTCTCACACTGTCCACTCTGCCTGTAAAAAGAAAAAAAAAAAAAAAAAAAGAAAGAAAAATCCTGCATTCACAGCTCTGTGTTCTTGTCTTAGCACTAACCCCCTCCCCCACTTCAGTTCCCACTTGCGGGTCTTGCCCTCCCGCTGGGGCAGCTGGCTGTCCACTCTGAGGGACACTCGCGGGTCCTGCCCTCCCGCTGGGGCGGCTGTCCACTCTGAGGGACACTCGCGGGTCCTGCCCTCCCGCTGGGGCGGCTGTCCACTCTGAGGGACACTCGCGGGTCCTGCCCTCCCGCTGGGGCGGCTGTCCACTCTGAGGGACACTCGCGGGTCCTGCCCTCCCGCTGGGGCGGCTGTCCACTCTGAGGGACACTCATGGGTCTTGCCCTCCCGCTGGGGCGGCTGTCCACTCTGAGGGACACTTGCGGTCTTGCCCTCCCGCTGGGGCGGCTGTCCACTCTGAGGGACACTCGCGGGTCCTGCCCTCCCGCTGGGGCAGCTGGCTGTCCACTCTGAGGGACACTCGCGGGTCCTGCCCTCCCGCTGGGGCGGCTGTCCACTCTGAGGGACACTCGCGGGTCCTGCCCTCCCGCTGGGGCGGCTGTCCACTCTGAGGGACACTCGCGGGTCCTGCCCTCCCGCTGGGGCGGCTGTCCACTCTGAGGGACACTCATGGGTCTTGCCCTCCCGCTGGGGCGGCTGTCCACTCTGAGGGACACTTGCGGGTCCTGCCCTCCCGCTGGGGCGGCTGTCCACTCTGAGGGACACTCGCGGGTCCTGCCCTCCCGCTGGGGCAGCTGGCTGTCCACTCTGAGGGACACTCGCGGGTCCTGCCCTCCCGCTGGGGCGGCTGTCCACTCTGAGGGACACTCGCGGGTCCTGCCCTCCCGCTGGGGCGGCTGTCCACTCTGAGGGACACTCGCGGGTCCTGCCCTCCCGCTGGGGCGGCTGTCCACTCTGAGGGACACTTGCGGTCCTGCCCTCCCGCTGGGGCGGCTGTCCACTCTGAGGGACACTCGCGGGTCCTGCCCTCCCGCTGGGGCGGCTGTCCACTCTGGGGGACACTCGCGGGTCCTGCCCTCCCGCTGGGGCGGCTGTCCACTCTGGGGGACACTCGCGGGTCCTGCCCTCCCGCTGGGGCGGCTGTCCACTCTGGGGGACACTCGCGGGTCCTGCCCTCCCGCTGGGGCGGCTGTCCACTCTGAGGGACACTCGCGGGTCCTGCCCTCCCGCTGGGGCGGCTGTCCACTCTGGGGGACACTCGCGGGTCTTGCCCTCCCGCTGGGGCGGCTGTCCACTCTGAGGGACACGCTGGGCTCATCGCTGCCAGGTGCCCCAGCTGCACCACATCCAGCTCCAGAGCCAGAGCTTGCTGACTGCCTTCCACAAAAGGGGCCGAGACGCACGCAGCCGGCTCTGCCCTAGCGCCCCAAGAACGCTGGAGATTCCTGCTCCCCACCGCTGGCGACAAGGAGAGAAACAGCAAGCCCCACCCGTGCCTCAAGGAAAAACTGGTTCTCCGCCTCCAGACCCTCAGCGTGGAAAATTCCAGTGCTGATCACTGGGAGTTGATATATTAATATTTTACTAGCTTATGAAGAACTTGTATTCAAAGAACAGTTCCCAAGAATTTATACATTAAATTACCAGTCATTTTAACGTTATGTTACAGAAAGAGGGGGGGCAGGAAGCAGCTTTTAATTGAACTTGATTGGATTTTTTTCCCTGTTGTTTACTAAATTCCAGCTTCTTCAATTGGTCTTTTTAGTTTGGTAAATACTGCTTTGAAGTACTTGTTATTCTATTTGTAGCCCAACTGAAGGGGACTAGTAACACTAGCTCCCATTGTTTATTGGTGAAGCAGAATAACAAATGATTATACAATGTTGCTGGGGGCGAGGGAGAAGGAAGGCTTTGTCAAGCTCAGATTGCATTTGTATCCAGAATTCCAGGGGCCACAGGTTCAACGAATAAGTGAACAAACTTCTGAAAACTAAGGCCATCCATCATTGCAGCCTACATTAACAAACAGCACTCAGACTTGCTAACCACCACTGGCTTTCCATTCTAACGCTGGAGCAATAAAAGCATTCTTCCATCCTGCTACTACCACTAGGAGCTCTCCTTACCAGATACTTAACCTCATTACGACTAACTTATTTTGATAAAGATGTAGATAAAGAAGTTTGGTGGAGAGACGTTTCTTGGAATGAGGGCAGGGGTGCAAGATAAGAAACCTTTTTCATAAATTACACTCTAATCTAAAATCTGGGTATGTATTTGACTTCATCAGATCAGTTTAACTGGAAAAAAATGACAGAGAAATTCACAACCAACAGGCGTGGCTCTGGAATGTTTTAAAGGCTTGTTTCTGTCACTGCCTTTAAGAAGCGGCCTCTCCACCCCAGCACTCGGCATCCTCCCACCCATCAACCAATGCTGGAGGTGGAGGTGGAGAGGCAGACCCAGAGCTCCCATCGGAGGGTTCACTTCCCCCGTAGGACTGGGCTGCGCTGAAACAGGAGTTGGGAACTCAGTCCGATTCTGCTATGTGACAGGGGCCCAACCACCTGCTGCTTCCCTGGGTCCATAATAACAGGAAGCTGGCTGGATCAGGAGCAGTCAGGACTCCAACCCAGGCACTAGGATGTGGGATGCGGGCATCCTGATATCTAGTGGTTACCTTAGCCGCCAACACACACCCTAGGGTGTGGCACAGTGAGTTAAGCCACTGTTGTGAAACCAACTGTTGCAGGTATTTGGGGAATGAACCCGCAGGAGGAAGATCTGTTACTGTCTCTCTGTTGTCTCTCTGACACTCTACCTTTCTGGATGGAGCTCTGGGACCAGCCACAGATTTGGGGAGTGAGCCAACCTCTCGCTCCCTCTCTTTCTTTTTCTGTCTCTCTCTGTCACTCTCCCCTTCAAAATTCAATCTTGGGGCTGGTGTTGTGGCATAGTGGGTTAAGCCACCGCCTTTGAAGCCAGCATCCCATAGGAGCACCAGTTCGAGTCTCAGCTGCTCCACTTCCTATCCAGCTCCTTGCTAAAGCTCCTGGGAAAGCAGCAGAAGATAGCCCAGGTGGCTAGGCTCTGCCACCCAAGTGAGAGACTAAGATGAAGCCCCTGGCCTCAGCCTGGTCCAGCTCTGACTGTTGCTGTCATTTGGGGAGCGAACCAGCAGATGGAGGATCTGAGGTTCTTTAAGTTTTATGTATTTATTTATTTATTTGAGAGACAGAGTTACAGACAGAGAGGCAGAGAGACAAAGAGATCTTCCATCTGCTGGTTCACTCCCTACATGGCCACAACAGCCAGAGTTGAGCCAATCTGAAGCCAGGAGCCAGGAGCTTCTTCTGGGTCTCCCATGCAGGTGCAGGGGCCCAAGCATTTGAGCCATCTTCTACTGCTTTCCCAGGCCATAGCAGAGAGCTGGATTGGAAGTGGAGCAGCCGGGACTCGAGCCGGCACCCATATGGGATGCCAGTGCTGCAGGTAGAGAGGCTTAGCCTGCTACGCCCCAGCGCCAGCTCCCCCTTCTCCCTTTCTTAACTGCCTTTCAGATCGATAAATCTCTAAAAATATATAAAATAAAACAGACACACACACATCAAGGAGAAGTATTTAATTTTAAATGTCTACAAACTTGGTGAACCATCGAAGTGGTGACTTTACACGTGTTAACTGTTTGTGGACTGACTCATATCTCAACCAGGCTGTTCTAAACTCACGTTAAAAAGGAACCACTTGTGGTTTTATAAGGAGAGTGGCGCTAGGGCCGGGCCCTCCTGCTGTGAGTCACACCTCCGCCTCTGGCCTCTCAGTTCCTCATCCTCACGCGGGAGCAGTGGGGCTTCCCATGCGTGCTCAACACGCCCTCCCTGGGGCCCAGTGCTCAGGGAACACACAGGTCGGGCACTGCACTGAGGGCACAGAGGGAAGGGGGCGGTCTCCATAGACTGATATGGGCAGTGAAAACCAGGCCTTTAAGAACAAGATGGCCAGCACTGTGGCACAGCAGGTAAAGCTGCCACCTGCAGTGCCAGCATCCCATATGGGCACTGGTTCCAGTCCCGGCTGCTCCACTTCTGATCCAGCTCTCTGCTGTGGCCTGGGAGGGCAGTGGGGAACGGCCCAAGTCCTTGGGCCCTGCACCTGTGTCAGAGACCTGGAACAAACTCCTGGCTTCTGGCTTCGGATCGGCACAGCTCCAGCCATTGTGGCCATTTGAGGAGTGAACCATCAGATAGAAAACCTCTCTCTCTCTGCTTCTCTGTAACTCTTTCAAATCAATAAATAAATCTTTTTAAAAAAATTTTTTAAAATAAATGTAAATGGCCGGCGCCACGGCTCACTAGGCTAATCCTCCACCTGCGGCGCTGGAACCCCGTGTTCTAGTCCTAGTCGGGGCACTGGATTCTGTCCCGGTTGCCCCTCTTCCAGTCCAGCTCTCTGCTTTGGCCTGGAAAGGCAGTGGAGGATGGCCCAGGTCCTTGGGCCCTGCACCCGCATGGGAGACCAGGAGGAAGCACCTGGCTCCTGGCTTCAGATCGGCGCAGTGTTCCGGCCGTGGTAGCCATTTTGGGGGGGTGAACCAATGGAAGAAAGACCTTTCTCTCTCTCTCTAACTCTGTCAAAAAATAAAAAATAAAAAAATAAAAAAAGTAAGCAAAAAAAGGTGCCAGTGATAAAACCACACCAAAGGCTAAGTCACTTTGATGATCTTTTGCTAATTATAAGGTCATCATAAAAACAAATAAGTAAAAATCATGGCTAACACGCACCTGACACCAGGACAACGTTATGATTTCCAAAACAGGACAAGGAGACGCAAGGTAGTAAACCCCGGCCCCAAACTCCACACCTTAAGAATGTTCCAGTAAACCCTGCCCAGCCACCGCTCCCTGCCCTCCAGAGCACACAGTGGGCTGGACCCGCGGCTCCTTGGGTGCAGCTGTCCTGAGCCTGTGCACTCCTGCAATGCACGCTTCCACTTTGCCTGCAAATCAGTGTTGCTTCTCCGCTGAGCTGCACCTACAGCGGGTCCTCACGTTCCCGGACTCGGTCACCCACCACCAGCAGAGGCTCAGACAGGCAATCATAGGTTTATTTTAGGAAACACAAGCCAGAAACAGCTACAGGAGGCAGCAGGCAGGTGAGAAGTCAGAGGCGGGCTTCAAGCGGGGCTGGGGGGAGGAGTTTCTAAATGCACCCACTCCACCCATATTCTACTGAGTAATCTACCGGTCCTGTTGTAGTTAAACTCCATCCAGCTATTGCTGTCCTGTGCCAGGGTCTCTGAGACCACGAAGCAGAGACGGTGCGCAAAGAGGGCCCTGGGAGAGACGGGTTAGGACGGCGCACCTGCCTGGGAGACGGGTTAGGACGGCGCACCTGCCTGGGAGAGACGGGTTAGGACGGCGCACCTGCCTGGGAGAGACGGGTTAGGACGGGGCACCTGCCTGGGAGAGACGGGTTAGGACGGCGCACCTGCCTGGGAGAGACGGGTTAGGACGGCGCACCTGCCTGGGAGAGACGGGTTAGGACGGCGCACCTGCCTGGGAGAGACGGGTTAGGACGGCGCACCTGCCTGGGAGAGACGGGTTAGGACGGCGCACCTGCCTGGGAGAGACGGGTTAGGACGGCGCACCTGCCTGGGAGGGACGGGTTAGGACGGCGCACCTGCCTGGGAGAGACGGGTTAGGACGGCGCACCTGCCTGGGACAGACGGGTTAGGACGGCGCACCCGTCCTGCGCTGCGGGGCCCCGGCAAGCCGAAGGCAGGTACCTGGGCAGGTAGGAGGGGAGGCAGAGGCGGCCCCGGGCTCCTGGACGCAGGAGAAGCTAGGGCCTCACTCCGGCCGGCCACTGCCCGCGCTGAGCGCACCCCTGCGGCTGCCCGTCAGCCCAGCGGCCCCTCACACCCTCCAAGGCCCGCGCTACGCCGTCGAGGCCGCGAGGGAGGCCCTGGAGCGAACAAAGGAAACACCCACAGCGCCCGGAGCACAGAAGCGGCTGCGGGAGCCCGCGGCTTCGCTAACGCAGTGCGGGCGGCGTGACAGGCACCGCTGCTGAGCAGAAGCAGCCAATCCGCGTGAGGAGGGGCGGAACCACTTCTGCGTCGGGACGGGGGGCGGGGGGAGGTGCTGCCTGCACATCCGGGGCTTTCGCCTTACCGGCGGCTGCCTCCCGAGGTTCCGCCTCGGAGGGCGTTCCCTAGCGCTGATTGGTTGGTAGTTACCAGGGCCTGCTCTGATAGGCTATCTCTTGGCGGAGGCCTCGCCTAGAAGATGGGGCGTTGTCTGTGCGTTGCGCAGGCAGCGAGTCCCAGGCAGCCCTGCCCTCCGCCGGGCGAGCGGGGCCGGCGCCCGTCTCCCGGGGCCTAGCAGGGGGAGCGGTCCCCAGGCCTGGCCGTCCTAGGGGGATCTGCGGGCGCAGGGAGGTGGGAAGAGCAGGGGGGCGTGGGGAGGGGCCGCGCGCAGGACGACCTTTCTTTGTCACATTTTTTCTAAAGATTTATTTATTTGAAACAATTCCAGAGAGAGAGCTTCCTTCGGGTGGTTCGCTCCGCAGGTGGCCAGGGCTGGGCCAGGCCGAAGCCAGCAGCCCAGTGCCAGGAACGCCATCCGGGTGTCCTGTGTGAGTAGCAGGGACCCAGGGACCTGAGCCATCATCGGCCACGTTGCAGGTGCGCCCGCAGGTAGCTGGGACCTGAACCTTCCCTCCACTGAGGGATGCTGGCGTCACAGCCACAGCTAGCCCACCGTGCCACCCTGCCAGCCCCTGTTTCTTTTTTTTTTTTTTTTTTTTTTTTTTTTGACAGGCAGAGTGGACAGTGAGAGAGAGAGTGACAGAGAGAAAGGTCTTCCTTTACCGTTGGTTCACCCTCCAATGGCTGCCGCGGCCTGTGCACCGAGGCCGGTGCATCGCGCTGATCCGAAGCCAGGAGCCAGGTACTTATCCTGGTCTCCCATGGGGTGCAGGGCCCAAGCACCTGTGCCATCCTCCACTGCACTCCCTGGCCACAGCAGAGAGCTGGCCTGGAAGAGGGGCAACCGGGACAGAATCCGGCGCCCCGACCGGGACTAGAACCCGGTGTGCTGGCCCCTGTTTCAATTTTTATTTATTTACTTGAAAGAGTTATGCAGAGAGAGAGGTCTTCATCCGCTAGTTCACTCCCAAATTGGCCACAACGGCTGGAGCTGCACCTATCCGAAGCCAGGAGCCAGGAGCTTCTTCCAGGTCTCCCCGTTGGGTGCAGGGGCCCAAGCACTTGGGCCATCTTCCACTGTTTTCCCAGGCCACAGCAGAGAGCTGGATCAGAAGTGGGCAGCTCAACCAGCGCCCATGTGGGATGCTGGCGCTTCAGAAGGCGGCTTTACCCGCTGCAGCGCCAGCCCCGCTGAGTTGGCCAGCCATTCCCAGGAAACTCGGTCATTTTCTCTTGGTCTTGGATGGAGCCAGGTTCCAGAATGCCAGTCCATAATTGTGGGGTGAGGTCTGCTGTCCCTGGCATATTGTAGAGCAGGGATACTTTGCAGTTGACTTAGACATTTGTGCCTTTCCTGTAGCTTCCTTCTGTCTCCCTCTGCCAGATAACTCAAAGTTTTAATGGTGTTATCAGAAGCCTCCTTGGAGAGGCTGATGATATCCACAATTTTTTTTTTTTAACAGGCAGAGTGGACAGTGAGAGAGACAGAAAGGTCTTCCTTTTGCTGTTGGTTCACCCACCAGTGGCCACTGTGGCCGGCGCTGCACCAATCCGCAGCCAGGATCTAGCTGCTTCCTCCTGGTCTCCCATGGGGTGCAGGGCCCAAGCACCTGGGCCATCCTCCACTGCACTCCCGGGCCACAGCAGAGAGCTGGCCTGGAAGAGGGGCAACTGGGACAGAATCCAGCGCCCCAACCAGGACTAGAACCTGGTGTGCCGGCGCTGCAAGGCGGAGGATTAGCTTAGTGAGCCGCGGCGCTGGCCTCACAAATTTAAGACTGTTCCCTCATTTAATTTCTTTAACTGTAGCTCTCTCAGGTCTCCAAATTTCCCCTAAAATTGTAGGAGAGTCTTGAAATCTTTGTGATGGAACAATCTGACCTACTGCAATTTCTGGTGAGTTGTTGGGTTTTCCCACTGACAGGCAAAATAAAGGAATGCAGAGAAACCCCCTTTGGTGGAAGACACTGTGTGCAACGTCTGCATCCCATGTCAGAGTGCCTGGGATCAAGTCCCACCTCCACTTCCCATGCAGCTTCCCACTAGTGCACCTGGGAACAGCAGTGATGGCCCAAGAACTTGGGTTCCTGCCCCTATGTGGTAGACTCAGATGGAGAGCCTGTCTCCTGGATTCAACCTGGCCCTGTCCCAGCTGTTCTAGCCATTTGAGGAGTGAACCAGTGCACAGAAACTTTTGCTTTCTCTATCTCTCCCTTTCTTTCTGTCACTCTGCCTTTCAAATAAATATTTATTTTATTTTTAAAAGAACGCATCCTTTAATTCTAAGACCATATGATACTTGCTGTTCTCTGGCAAATTGGCCAACAGAGTGGGATTGGGTACTATGGGATGGATGTCCTGTAGTCTTTTTTTTTTTTTTTTTTACTAGAAAGGCGGAGTTATAGAAAGGGAGGTGGGGGGTGGCTGGACTTCCATCCACTGGTTCACTCCCTAAATGGCTGCAACAGCCAGGGCTGGGCCAGGCAAAGTCAGGAGCCAGGAGCTTCCTCTGGGTCTCCCACGCAGGTGCAGGGGCCCAGGCACATGGACCACCCTGCACTGCTTTCCCAGGCCATAGCAGGGCTGGCTTGGAAGTGGAACAGCTGGGATCCCGGTGCCGCAAGCTGTGGCTTTAACCCGCTGGACCACAGCATGGGCCCCGAGAAAACAAATCTAAAATACACATGCAGGAGTGTTTCAAGGAGACTACGGGACCCGATCCGTCCCTGAGTTAGGAGCCTTTTAAAGCCAGTAGTAAGAGCGCAGCTGTTGCTTTGGGTCTCAGCGGATATTCTTAGCCCTGTGGTCAGCCTTTCTGGTGTTATCTTTACAGGTTGGGTGTTGACAGCCCATCCCATCTGTCCCTGGACCCAGACTTCCGGATTAACCCGACCTAAAAGACCTTCTGGAATGGTTTCAGGATCCTTAGGTGCCTCCTGGAGGAGAGCCAAGAATTCCTCGCCTGGCTGCTTGGGACTGAACACTTGTACTTGGCCTTGACTTAAATACACAGTAGCAGTCGACATGTTCCGTGGTTGTCTTCCCATGAGGGGGAAATGGCACAGTGATTCAGACACCACTTGGGCCTCCCATGTCCTGACCTGTAGTGTCTGGGTTTGAGTCTCAGGTCCTCTTCCTGCTAACATGCACGTACCCTGGGAAGACGGCAGGGAAGGCTCAAAGAGATGGGCTCTGGCCACCTACCTGGGAGACCTGGCTCTTGGCTTTGGTGCAGCCCAGCCCTGTCTGGTACAGGCATTTGGAGAGTGAACCAGCAGATGGAAGACCTCTCTGACTCTGCTCGCTCGCTCGCTCTCTCTCTCTCTCTGCCTCTCATATAAATAAATAAATTTTAAAAAGCATAAGGCGGAGCATTTAGGGATATATGGAAACCAGTGAGCCAGAAAGAATCTCATTACATCACCTTTCCTGACACTCCTAGCAAACTGGTTTTTT
Organism: Oryctolagus cuniculus; assembly: GCF_051225735.1. NCBI lineage: Eukaryota > Metazoa > Chordata > Mammalia > Lagomorpha > Leporidae > Oryctolagus > Oryctolagus cuniculus. The sequence continues at coordinate 89,391,162 of NC_142881.1, read as the reverse complement.
TTCTTTAAAGATTTATTTATTTGAAAGGCAGAGTTACAGAGAAGCAGTGGCAGAAGCAGAAAGAGAGAGAGAGGTCTTCCATCCACTGGTTCACTCCCCAAATGGCTGCAATGAGTGGAACTGAGCCAATCCGAAGCCAGGAGCCAAGAGCTTCTTCTGGGTCTCTCACGTGGGTGCAGGGGCCCAAGGACTTGGGCCATCTTCTGCTGCTTTCCCAGGCCACAGCAGAGAGCTGGATCAGAAGTGGAGCAGCCAGGTCTCAAACTGGTGCCCATATGGAATGCTGGCCCCGAGAGACCTTTTCAACAGGTCACCCAGCAGCTGGCACTGTAGCGTAGTGTGCTAAGCCTCTGCCTGCAGCACCAGCATCCCATATGGGCTCTGGTTGGTGTCCTGGCTGCTCTACTTCCAATCCAGCTCTCTGCTATGGCCTGGGAAATCAGTAGAAGACGGCTCAAGTGCTTGGGCCCCTGCACCTGCATGGGAGACCTGGAAGAAGCTCCTGGCTCCTGGCTTCAGATCGGTACAGCTCTGGCTGTTGTGGTCATTTGGGGAATGAACCACCAGAAGGAAGACTCTCTTTCTCTCTCTCTCTCTCTCTCTCTCTCTCCCCCCTCCCATCCCCCACCTCTCTGTAACTTTATCTTTCAAATAAGCAAATAAAAATATTTTTTAAAAAAAGTCAGCCCAGAGTATGTGGCTCCACTGTCAAGAAAATCTCCACTTTCTCCCTTCCTCTCTCCCCCCGGGGCTGCTGGGGCTCCTTAGGTGAGGTTTGGCTTGGATCCCCAGGAGCCAATCAGGGAGCGCCCTGGCCCCATCCATCTTCTGTCAAAGGGGCAATGAGAAGAATGAGGCTCGCCCTGAGCCCTCCCCCTGGGGGCAGGGGCGGGGTGCCCACACTGGCCAGGCCCGGATGGAGCGGGTGGCCTTTGTGGGTACCACATTAGGGGCCAGGGTTCCTCACTGTGGCGGCTTCTCTCCTCCTGGGTTACTCGGAGCGGACTGGGGAGAGCACCGACCAACAGCGCCAGCCGCCGTGGCGTCTTCCCGTCCTCCTGCTCAGCTTCCGCTTCCCTGCGCGCTCAGGGTGCCTGGTAGTGCCATCGGGGCCCAGGGGGTGCGGCGCCGGCCAAGCCGCCCTGCGGACGGAGGCCCACCTGAGGTCGGGGCAGCTCCTCTTCCGCCTGCGTCTTGCGACTTTCCGAGGAATCAGACTGTATTTCTGGTTCAATTTCTCTCTCCATCCCGGCATGTAGAGCCCCAGAAGGTGAGGGGCACAGGAACCCCCCTGTCCCGCTGAGATGAGGACAGCACCCACGGAGGAGGTTGCCGAAGCCCAGGTGCTCCGGTGCCCTTTCCAGCTGGCCAGGCATTAGGACACGAACAAGGAAGAGCAGCGTTCCAGGCACAGTGCCAAAAATCCCAGGGCGAGATGCACCACCGCCTGGCGATTTTTATCAGTCCTGGAACATAGAGTGCCCAGTAATTTTCTACCCGCGCCCTGCAGAGATCTCTAAATGCAGAGTTCTCTGACTGGTGCCACACCTGTCGTGTGAGGAGACAGGCTGGAGGAACCCGGAGACCAGGCCCAGACACGTCTCGCACCCTGGTGCTTTTATTCCAGCGGCCAGAAAAAGTGGTCCCTGTCTTGTGCCCGATTCTTCCCTCATACCGCAACCCCTGTCCAGGCTTTTACTGCGTCCCTTGTGAGCGCTGGTTCAAGTCCCGGCTGCTCCACTTCCGATCCCGCTTCCTGCTAATGCACCTTGGAAGGCAGCAGATAATGACCCAAGTACTGTGGCCCTGCCATCCGCAGAGGAGACCTGGATGGAGTTCCGGCCTCCTGGCTTCTGTCTGGCCTCGTAGCAGGGTTCATGTACCGAGACAAGACATCAAGGCCCCTTAACAGGAAATAGTCTTTTATTATACCAGCATAAGGCCCAGGGTTTTCCTTTGTATACGGTTTTAGCCTCTTTGTCTCTGGTATGTGGTTACCTCCATACATTTGATGGGATACTCTAATGTTACATGGCAGCTGCAGGATTGATACAATACTGCACATGCAAAGGTTGTTTTTTCCCCCATATACTGAGCAGTAAGCTCTCTGGCAAGGGTTAACATCACTGCTCCGTACTAACAAGCAGGACCAGAAACGGTTACATAGAAGCAGATAGGGACTACAGCAGATAACAACCACATTTCATTCCCAGGACACATGCCTCCTTGTTTCCTCTCCTGACCTTGGGAAGGCCTCCACCACAGCTTTCACCACCATGTCAGTTAGAAACAAGTTTAATTAAAAGGCAAAAGCCTCTGCCACTGCCTAGCCCTAGCTGTTGCAGCCATTTGGGGAGCAACCCAATGGACAGAAAATGCTCTCTGTCTGTCTCTCTCTCTGTCCCTCTGCCTTTCAAATACATAAATAAATGCTTCTTTTTAGTCCTTTCTAGAGAAAAAGGGGACTGGTGGTGGTGCTGTGGCACAGAGGGTTAAGCCACCATCTGCTATGCCAGCATCCCATAGGAGCACCGGTTCGAGTTCCAGCTGCTCCGCTTCTGATCCAGCTCCCTGCTAATGCTCCTGGGAAACCAGCAGAGACCCAGAAGAAGCTCCTGGCTCCCGGCTGCAGCCTGGCCCAGCACCAACCACTGTAGTCATTTGGGGACTGAACCAAACCAATAGGTGGAAGATCTCTCTCTCTCTTTCCTTCTTTCTGTCTGTAACTCTGCCTTTCAAATAAATAGATAACAAAAATTTTAAAGATTTATTTATTTGAAAGTGAAAGTTACACAGAGAGAGGAAGAGACAGAGGCAGAGAGAGATCTTTAAACTACTGGTTCACTCCCCAAATGGCCACAACAGCTGAGGCTGTCCAGGCTGAAGCCAGGAGCCAGGAGCTTCTTCCAGGTCTCCAATGTAGGTGGCAGAGGCCAAGCACTTGGGCCATCCACCACTGCTTTCCCAGGCCATTAGCAGGGAGCTGGATCGAAAGTGCAGCAGCTGGGTCTCGAACTGGTGTCCATATGGGATGCCGGCATCACAGGCAGTGGCTTTACCCACTACACCACTACACCATCCCCCAGTAGATAAAATATTTATTTAAAGCAACAGCAGAGGCCGGCGCTATGGCACAGCAGGTTAAAGCCCCAGCCTGCAGCGCCAGCATCCCATATGGGTGCCAGTTCGAGTCCCGGCTGCTCCACTTTCGACCCAGCTCCCTGCTAATGCACCTGGAAAAGCAGTAGAAGATGGCCCAACTGCTTGGGCCCCTGCACCAGTGTGGGAGACCCCGAAGAAGCTCCTGGCTCCTGGCTTTGGATCAGAGCTGCTCCAGCCCTTGTGGAGTGAATCATTAGATGGAAGACCTCTCTCTCTCTCTCTCTCTCTCTCTCTGCCTCTCCTCTCTGTGTAATTCTGACTTTCAAATAAATAAATAAATCTTTTAAAAAAATGAGTTTATCTGGGGGCAGGCATTTGATTCAGCAGTGAAAATGCCGCTTGGGATGCCAACATCCCATCCCCGAGTGCCTGGTGCATGCAACAGTCCTCTGTTTCATTTCCAGCTTCCTGCTAATGTGTACCTGGGAGGCAGCCCGTGAGGGCTCAAGAACTTGGATCTCTCCCACCCATGAGGGAGACCTCAGATTCAGTTCCAGCCTCCTGGCTTTGGCCTGGCTCAGCTCTGACTGTGGTAGGCATTTGGGGAATATAGCAGTGGCTGGAAAGATCTGTCTCTGTCTCTCTACCTTTCATGTAAAATGAAAAGAGGGGCAGGCGCTGTGGTGTAGTAGGTTAAGCTTCACTTGTGGCACTGGCATCCTATACAGACACCAGTTCAAGTCCCGGCTGCTCCTTCTTCTGATCCAGCTCTCTGCTATGGCCTGGGAAAGCAGTAGAAGATGACCCAAGTGCTTGGGCCCCTGCACCCGTGTAGGAGACCCAAAAGAAACTCCTGGCTCCTGGCTTCAGATCAGTGCAGCTCCGGCCATTGTGGCCAATTGGGTAGTGAACAAGCGGATGGAAGACCTCTCTCTCTCTCTCTCTCTCTCTCTCTCTCTCTCTGCCTTTCCTTCTCTCTGTGTAACCTTGCCTTTCAAATAAATAAATACACCTTTTTTAAAAAATACCTTTTTGGACTGCAGGTGACACGGGTCACTGATACCACAGAGGGGTGACTACACTAGTTGCCCAACTAATGTGTCCTAAGCCAGAGTGTGGAGGAGGTTCACTAACCACAAGATTCAGAAGCACCATTCACAGTGCATTCTTGGGGATCAGTTCCAGGCTGTTAGTTACTGACCTTGTGCACCTGCGCGACCGACACGCCCTCTCTCATGTGTGCCCCTCTGTAAAGTGGGAGCCGGGACAGTGCCTCAGTTGGTGATGACCGTGTCTGAATGTGCCCCTGATGCAGGTGGTAATGACACCTGTCCAACTTAGGTTGAAGTTAGGGCAGAACCAATTAATTCCGTGTGTGTGACTCCTGTGAGCACGACCATCAGCGCCCCCAGTCACCCCCAGCCAGTCCTTAGGTTAATGAGCTTATAGTCCTCAGTACTAAAACCCAGCACTTACAAACGAACATAAACTGGTCATATAATGCATTAACGGGTTTTTTTTTTTTTTTTTTTACATTGAGAAGTATTTGCGGGGCTGGTGCTGTGGTGTAAGAGGTTAAGCCTTCGCCCGCAGCACCGGCATCCCGTATGGGCACTGGATGGAGTCCTGGCTGCTCCACTTCTGATCCAGCTCTCTGCTGATAGCCTGGGAAAGCAGTGGAAGATGGCCCAAGTCCTTGGGCCCCTGCACCTCCACGGGAGACCTGGAAGAAGCTCCTGGCTCCTGATTGGCACAGCTCTGACTGTTGCGGCCATTTAGGGAGTAAACCAACCGATGGGAGACCTCTCTGCAACTCTGCCTCTCAAATAAATAAATACATCTTTAAAAAAAAGAAAAGAAAAGAAAAAAGTGGTCTTAGGTCAAGATCACTAAAACCATCGCCTATTAATAAAAAATATTTGCAAGGAGTGAGTGTGGTGGTGCAGCAGGTTAAGCCACCATGTGGGAGCCCCGTGTCTCATATCTGAGTGCCTGCATCAAGTCCAGCCTCTGCGTTTTGAGCCAGCTCCCTGGTAATGCTCCTGAGAAGGCAGCAGATGATGGCTCAAGCCCCTGCCACCCACATGGGAGACCCGGATGGAGCTGCTGGCCCCTGACTTTGGCCTGGGCCATTCCTGGCTGTTGTGGCCATTTGGGGAGTGAGCCAACAGGTTCTCTCTCTCTCTCTCTCTCTCTCTCAGATGGGAGTGTTTATGAGGCAATGGTTAAAATGCAACTTTGGATACCCAGACCCCATTTTGGAGTACCTGGGTTTGAGTCCCAACTGCATCCCCGCTTCTCACTAATGTACCCTGGGAGGCAGCAGGTGTATCCTGGGAGACCTGGATTGAGTCCCTACTTTTGGCTGGGCAGCCCCACCTGTTACAGGCATTTGGAGAATGAAACAGCAGATGGAGAGATCAATGCTTGCAAATAAACTTTTTTTTTTAGTTATGCAGAGACATAAGTGTTTACTAAACGGTCCCTGACCTATCAGGGTGCCTAGGGGCTGGCTTGTCAGTGAAGTGTGTTTTCAGGAAGTCCCTGCCCTGTTCCTGTATGCAAATTCCTTACCAGACCCTTGGAGCCAGGCACTGGAATCTGATTTCTTATCTCTAACAAGCTGAGGGGGAGCTGGGTGGGAGGCACTGAGACCTACAGGGAAATCAGTCTGGGATCACGGATAGCCAGCCAAGGGCACCTACACTGGGTGGTGCAGGTCAAAACCTGGAGGGAACAAAGTGTCAGAGCAAAATAAAATGGCAAGACCCTGTTTCAACTCTATATTTTTTTTTTTTTAAGATTTATTTGTTTGACATGCAGAGAGAGAGAGAGTCAGGGAGAGGTTCCATCCAGTGGTTTGCTCCCCAAATGCCCATAATGGCCAGGGCTGAGCCAGGCCAAAGCCAGGAGTTGACAACTCAATCCGGGTGTCCCACGTGGCCCTCCCACTGCCTCCTAGGGTCTGGAGTCAGAAGCCAGGGCCAAGACTCCTTGATGGAGAGGCAGGAATCTTCTCCAGCATCTGAACCCCTAGGCTAGACACACACCTCCCCTTCTGGAGCCTGTTGCTAAGGATACAAAGGCCAAATGAGGGCAGGGTGTGGCCCAGAGTGGGGCTTGAACATTGCAGTCACACCAGGGCGCCCCTTCTGCTCTGGTCAGTCGTGGCCACCTGGCCTCCTTCCACGCCCCAAACACACTCTCCCCTTCTCCCGGCTCTGCCTGTTGCATTCTCCAAGTTCCCTGAGGAGAGAGAATCAGACAGGAATTCCTTAGGATACAGGGAACAAGAAGTGGCTGCCATCTTGCCTAATGTGGGATTCTTCCTCTCCTGTCAGAGGCACCGAGGGGCTCAGGGGTCCGAGGAAGGTTGAGTCGGTCCATGTGGAGAGCTGTACACACCCACACTCATACACACAGAGCCCGGGGAGATTAAAAATGACAGGGGAAAGCCGGCGCCGCGGCTCACTAGGCTAATCCTCCGCCTTGAGGCGCCGGCACACCGGGTTCTAGTCCCGGTCGGGGCGCTGGATTCTGTCCCAGTTGCCCCTCTTCCAGGCCAGCTCTCTGCTATGGCCAGGGAGTGCAGTGGAGGATGGCCCAGGTGCTTGGGCCCTGCACCCCATGGGAGACCAGGAAAAGCACCTGGATCCTGGCTCCTGCCATCGGATCAGCGCGGTGCGCCGGCTGCAGCGGCGGCCATTGGAGGGTGAACCAACGGCAAAAAGGAAGACCTTTCTCTCTCTGTCTCTCTCTCACTGTCCACTCTGCCTGTCAAAAAAAAAAAAAAAAAAAAAAAAAATGACAGGGGAGAGGCGGTGCTGTGGTGCAGCGGGTTAAAGCCCTGGACTGCAGTGCTGGCATCCCATATGGGTGCTGGTTCAAGTCCCGGCTGCACCACTTCTGATCCCGCTCTCTGCTATGGCCTGGGAAAGCAGGCCCAAGTCCTTGGGCCCCTGCACCTGCATGGGAGATCTGGAAGAAGCTCCGGACTCCTGGCTTTGGTCTGGCTCAGCTCCAGCCATCGCAGCCATTTGGGGAATGAACCAGCAGGTGGAAGATCTCTGTCTCTCACGGCCTCTGCCTCTCCCTCTCTGTAACTCTACCTTTCAAGTAAAATAAATACATCTTAAAAGGGGAGGGAGGGGCAACGCCGTGGCTAACTTGGCTAATCCTCTGCCTGCGGTGCCGGCATCCCATATGGGTGCTGGATTCTAGTCCCAGTTGCTCCTCTTCCAGTCCAGCTCTCTGCTGTGGCCCGGGAAGGCAGTGGAGGATGGCCCAAGTGCTTGGGCCCTGCACCTACATGGGAGACCAGGAAGAAACACCTGGTTCTTGGCTTCGGATCAGTGCAGCGCTGGCCGTAGCAGACATTTGGGGAGTGAACCAACGGAAGAAAGACCTTTCTCTCTGTGTCTCTCTCACTGTCTATAACTCTGTCAAATTAAAAAAAAAATGTTAAAAAAAGAATGACAGGGAAAACCAAGACACACACCCGAGAGACCACCGCACAAGACCCCAAAACAGCATTCCTACCCGTCTCCTCCAGTAGACGAAGCGACCCAGAAATGTGGGCCCCGCCCGTCTCAGTGTCACCCAGCTTAGAGGGACAGGTCCCAGAGGGCTCAAACACTGCCAGCTCCATGCTGTGTCACAGCGGGGACACACACGCACACACCTGGAGACCTGGACAGAAGAAGCAGGAGCCAGGCAGGGCAGCCAGAGAGCCACCCTGCCTGCGAAGGCAGCTCCATGAGAAGCACTAGGCAAAAGGATCCAGGCTGATGGCGGCCTTGTCCCCAAGGGAAATGGTGTGGTGTGGGGCAGTGTGTGTGTGTGTGGGGGGGGTGAGCGTCACTGATCTTCCCCGCTTTGTCTCGTGGTGGCAGCCTGGTCTCCCTGCCCCCTGCTCTCTGCAGAGGTGTGTGGGAAATTCCTCCAGGTCAGTACCAGCAGAGCCGACTCGGGCTTCGTGGTTTCGTGGCAGCCTCCTGTAGCTGTCCCCAGGTGCCACACCCCCTCATCCAGTCTCACCCTGGGCACCTGGGCTGCATGGAGATCTGGCTGGGGTGCCTCCCAGGGGGTCAGAGAACTCTGTGTTATGGGGAGAGATCCCTCTACCCAGCCCAAGTGTCCCTGGGCCACTCAGCCCCCTAGGTCCCCTCCTAGGGCCACTCTCGGACCCTGCGCCCTGGGGGCCAGTTCTATACCTGCAGCGCCCTTCCAGCCTGCCCAGGCTGGAGACCCTCCCCCCAGTTCCTTGTCAGCCACCTCTGTATACCCCCGGACAAGGACAAATGTCCCTGGGCTAGGGAGAGCAGAGCAGAGAGGCATGGCCCAGTCTGCCGGAGCCCCTTTCCCCTTGGAGAGGCACCGAGAAGCCTCCTGGGCCTGGGTCCTTTCTGATTCCAGCCACAAGCCCTGGGCCAAGTGGAGCCAGGGTCTGGTCAGAGGGTGAGGGGTCCCAAAGGCTGCCCGTGGGCCCAGCCCTCCCTGCCAGTGAGCACCCAGCCCAGGGAGCCCTGGAAGTTCTGGAACCCCACTGTGGGTGCAAGAACCCAGAGGCCTGGAACCTGCCTCCTCCAGCTCTCCACTTAGGATCAGAGGGGCTCCCAGGCCAGTCCATTCCGCTCCCCGTCTCTGCTCATCCCTCAGCTCTGAGCTGGCCTGGCCAGGAGCCGGCCCTGCCCTGCCCTGCCCTGCCCTGCCCTGGGTGTGGTGGAGGCAGGCCATGTCCATAAGAACAAGTTGGGAGGGTGGCTGCAGGAGTTCAAGGAATCTGATCAGCTCCCTCCAGCCTGCTGGCTGTGTGGCCCTGGGCGGGGCCGCCTGGGGTTTTTAAAGAGCGAACCCACCTGGGCTGGGCCATCCACAGCCCTGCAGCCCCAGGTGAGCGCTCAGGTGAGCAGGCATCTGCTAGGGCTTTGAGACTACTGGGTGGAGAGGGCGAGTTCAGGGTCTTAGAAGGGGTGGGGGTGGGGGTGCCCCCCGGGAGGGGGTTCTGAGGAAGAGGTGCCTATTGGGGGGTGGGGCTGAGGACAGGAAGTGGCAGCAGAAGCCCTCTGCGGTTGGAAGCTTTGGGTCTTGGGGGGCAGAAAGACACCTGAACAGCAACCTGGAATAATGTGGGTAGGAGTTGGGACCCGCGTGATCTGGGAACTCGGGGCGGACTTGACCAAGAACAGAGGCAGGCCAGCTTCCGTGGGGGCTGACAGAGTCCACAAGCCCCCCACCCCGGGGTGGAGGAGGCTCAGAAGCGCAGCCCTGGGGCCGTGTGTTTGTGGATGTGTTCACTGCCTTAGGCACGGTCATGAAACCTGACAAACAGGAGCTCCCTGAATTTATCTCGCTTGTCCTGGTTTTACTGGACCCTGGGGCCCAGCGAGTCACCCAGCTGGCCCTGGGAGAGTGACGATGGCCTGGGCATTGAACCCTTGGCAGGACTGCCCGCCCACACACAGAAAGTTGACGGGGGTGGGGGTGGGGGGGCACCTTATCTCCAGCTCTCCGGGGATAAGGGCCTGGGCTGGGGGGTGGTTCCCAGTGGAATGTGGGGCTGCCTGGAGCAGGGTCCTGGGCGCTGCTGCTGGTTCTCCCTGCAGCAGCAGTAGCAGCACTGGGTTCTCTGCAGCTCCGGCGCTGGACAGGAGGAAGCCGCACCCCAGCCACAGCAAGCCTAACTCCCTCTGTGAACAGTGGGGTGGGGGGCTGAAGACCAGCCCCCTTCGTGTGGGGTTTGAAGGGCGGGTCCAACCCTGGACTGCACTTGGCTGCAGGAATCTCATTGCCTGCTCCTGGAGCTCCCTTATTTTCTCTAAAACAAAACCAAACCGGAGCTGATAAGGGCCTCTTCCTTGTGGGTCCGGGAGGATTGCAACTGCAGCTTCTGCAGCGTTCACTGTGTGCCCTTACCTGGAACTGACTGCCCCCATCCCCCACCCGTGCGCCCCCCCATTCCCCAATCTCTGCAGCTGTCACTATTCCAAGCTAGCAAGTGCTCCCTTGGGTTTTGTACCCCAACTCTCACCAATGCCAGGCTCTGCCCCTCACCCGTCTCGTCTTGCTGAACCCACCCTTTACTCCCCCACAGCCCCGCCCTGCAAGCGCTGACATGGACCGAGGGACCTGGGCCCTTCTCCTGGGACTGGCAGGTAGGTGAGTTCCCCCAGCCCCTAGGTGGAACCTTCCTCCACCCCCACCCAAGGCAGAGGAGGCCAAACAGCGCCTCCTAGAGGTGCCCAGTGTCCACTACACATGCTTTTATTGTGACTCAGTGGGAGGACAGGCAGGTAGAAGGTGGTATTGGGAGAATTCTTCCAGCGGTTCCTCAGTCCTGCACAGTAGAAAAGGCAGGAGCAGAAGAGTTATCCCTGTTTATTCCAAAGACTAAGTAGCCAGGCCCTGGAAGGAAACGTCTCAAGAAAGGGTGAAAAGGAGGCTGGAGCCGTGGCGTAGCAGGTAAAGCCACCACCAGCAATGCTGGCATCCCATATGGGTGCCGGTTCGAGGCCCAGCTGCTCCACTTCTGATCCCATGCCTTGCTAACAAGCCTGGGAAAGCAGTAGAAGATGGCCCAAATGCTTGGGCCCTTGCAGCCACATGGGAGACCTGGAAGAAGCCCTAGTTCCTGGCTTTGGATCGACCCAGCTCCTGCCGTTGTGGCCACTTGGGGAGTAAACCAATGAACAACAGAAGATCTCTCTCTCCCTCTCTCTGTAACTCTGCCTCTCAAATAAATAAATAAATAAATAAATCTTTAAAAAAAAAAAAAAGAGGGTAAAAAGATACTGAAACCCCTCCCAGTATGCAAGAATGATAGCAAGAGGCAAGAGCCTAGGGCAGAAGGTGAAATTCTCAGCATATGCAATTTGGGGAAAGGCACAAAGAGGGTCCCCTCCCCTCCTCAGCGGGCTGACCTGGGGGCTCTGGCCACCTCCTCTGCTTCTCTCCCCTGCCCCCAGGCCTGCCTGCCTCGGATGCCAACGACCTGCTGGGTGAGTGAGGACCTGCGTTTCCCCCTCTAAGACCCCACACCCTGCCTTCCTGACTCTGGTCCTGATTCTTTTTTTCTCTTTCTCCCTGCAGATGAAGACAATCCCTTTTACTATGGTAAGCGCCAATGTCCCCCACTGCCCAGCTGCCCTGGCCTGCCTGTCCTGGACCTCTGGAGGGTGGTGTAGACATGACAGGGAGCCAGGATTAAACCTGATCTTTGTGGGAGGTTCACTGCAGCGGGGCACAGGCTGCCCACAGGACATTCAGGAAGACTCAGGCAGTAAGGGCTTGGAGGGCTGGGAGCTGGGCCCCCGGATATCTCACCTTTGACCTTTCTCAACTGCCATCCCCCCGCCTCTGCTCAGGGCGCCGCTCAGAGCACGTTCAAAACCCTTCACTTCTCTGTGCCTCCCACCTGGCCTCGCCCCTCCAGACAGCCACGGGGTGGGGGTGGGGCGCTCCTGGATTGGCAGCCTGTGCCCCGAGCAGGTGCTCCTAATCAGGCAGCTGCGTGTGGTGGCCCTGGCTGGCTCCAGCTCACTCTCTGTGTGCCCCCAGACTGGGAGAGCCTGCAGCTGGGTGGCATGATCTTCGCGGGGCTCCTGTGCATCGTTGGAATCGCCATGGCCCTGAGTGAGTGGCGGGGGGCGGGGCTGGGGGCTGCAGGGGCTCTGGCACTGGCTAGTGGTGACCTGGCTTTGCCCCCTCCCAGGTGGCAAATGCAAACGCAAGCGCGGCCCAGACCACAGGTAAGGCACAGGTGCCCTACTGTGTGCACCTCCTGCTGGGGTGGGGGAGGCAGTATTGGGGGGTAAGGTCCTAGGGTCTTGGAGGGTAGGCGTGGCCTCATGTCAGGGTCAGCTCTGCTCCTTGGCATCCTATGCCAGCTGGTGGAGGCATAGCCAGGAGGTGTGTCCCCTCGGGTGTGGGGCGGGTAGGAGCACTGGGGAACCTTGGGGAAGTTTGTTGCTAATGGGATGTCACTCTTTCTCTAGCCCCTTGCCTGAGAAAGCCAGGCCTCTCATCACTCCAGGTGAGCTGGGCTTCTGCGGGGCGGGGGCCGGGGCGTGTCTGTGTAGGGACTGCCCATCTAGTGGACCTGTCCTCTCCCCCATTCCCCTCAGGCTCTGCCACCAGCCGCTGAGCACAGGACTGGATCAGGCGTCAGATGACTGCACCTCCCCCCCCAAGCCCTGCCCCACGCCTTGCCCTGCTCTCTCCCAGTGCTGTCCAAACTTTATTTATACATTAAATTCATCTCACCCATCCCTCCCGTGGCCTTGTGAGCCTCTGTGGGGGAGGCAGCGGGGTGGGGGAAGGGTGTGTGTGTCCCTGGAGGCCCCACCCCCACCCACATCTCTCACACCTCCCACTCCGGCGAGCCCCTCCCCCACTCAGGGATCCTCACATTTCGTGAGACACCAGAACCTTCTATCAAAAGGCCACACAGGCCGGCGCCGCGGCTCACTAGGCTAATCCTCCGCCTTGTGGCGCCGGCACACCGGGTTCTAGTCCCGGTTGGGGCACTGGATTCTGTCCTGGTTGCCCCTCTTCCAGGCCAGCTCTCTGCTGTGGCCAGGGAGTGCAGTGGAGGATGGCCCAAGTGCTTGGGCCCTGCACCCCATGGGAGACCAGGAGAAGCACCTGGCTCCTGCCATCGGATCAGCGCGGTGTGCCGGCCGCAGCGCGCCAGCCGCGGCGGCCATTGGAGGGTGAACCAACGGCAAAGGAAGACCTTTCTCTCTGTCTCTCTCTCTCACTGTCCACTCTGCCTGTCAAAAAAAAAAAAAAAAGCCACACAGCTCCCACCCCTTCTAGGGACCCCGAAAGCCCTGACAGCCCAGCTACCCACGCCATCTTGTAGGTTTCATGACCCCCAGGCTTGCCCTCTGCCGAGCGCCCACACCCACTCAGTGCTCACACAACCCAGGAAACACAGCAATCCTTCGCCGACAAGCCCTAGCCTACCCCATCTGACCCTCAGACCAACCGATGAGACCTCCTCCCCGACTACGCTGTAAAACTGGGCTACAGCCACGTCCCAGGTAGCCCTGCACAGGGGTGTTGCATGCAGATCTGAGCTCCTTGGTTTGCCCAAACCCCAGCACTCCCAGGGGGCCTCACTGGCACTGTCTCTGCTGCTCCCTGCAGCACAGTTAGGTGTGCGGGGCACAGGGTTAAGCCATGGCTTGGGGCGCCCACGTCCCTTATCTGAGAGCCTGGTTCCTCCGCTTCTGATCCAGCTCCCTGCTAATACTCCTGGGAGGCAGTGGGTGATGGCCCAAGTGCTTGGGCCTGCTACCTATGTGAGAAATTAGGATGGAGTTCCTGGCTCCTACCTGGCCCAGATCTGGCTGTTGTAGCCATTTGGAGAATGAACCAGCAGATGGAAGATCTCTCTGTCTCTGTCTCTCCCTCTCTCTCTGTGGCTCTGCCTTTCAAATAAAGACATCTTGGGGCCAGCGCTGTGGTGGGTAAAGCACTGTGCTTGCATCCCTCCACTTCTGATCCAGCTCCCTGCTAATGCGCCTGGCAAAGTAGCAGAAGATGGCCCAAGTATTTGGGCCCCTGCACCCGCATGGGAGACCCAGAGGAAGCTCCTGGCTCCTGACTTCAACCTAACCCAGCCCTGACCATTGTAGCCATTTGGAGAGTGAAGCAGCAGATGGAAGACCTCTCCTTGTGTGTGTCTCTGTCTCTCCCTCTCTGTCCCTCTCTTTTTCTCATTCTGTCTTTCAAATAAATGAATCTTAAAAAAAAAAAAAGGCAAAGACATCTTTTTTAAAGAGGTGAAGGTGAGAGACCAGAGAGGAAGGACAATGGCCTCTACCAAGGAGCAGAAGAAAGGCAGCAGGAACGAGGAATGCGGGTGATGAGCTCCAAGAGGAGGCAGGTGCAGCCCTGCGGGAGAGCCCCTCAGGGTGGGAGCCACTGCGCTGGGGGACCCACCACCTTGGCAGCCACAGGAGGGCGTGGCAGGAGGAAGGCAGGGTTCCAGGAGCTCACCCACTGCCCTGAGCTGGCCAGTGAGGGGTGAGGGTGTAGAGGGAGCCAACGTGGCAGGAAGCCACATTGCAGACCACGGAGGCGCCCCCTGCTGGGGAAACGGAACCCGCCCGTGCCTCCCCGACTTGCAGCCTGGGCGTCCAGTTTGGGATGAGGGGATTATGATCACCATCGTCCACACCCGCCTTGCTGTTTCGTCTCATGGGTCCACTTCCTGGTGCAGACCTGTTAACACACAGGGCTGTTCCACCCTCTGGCTGCTAATCGCTGCTTCCTGTGGGTTTCCACGGTCCTCCTGGTCTTGACAGGGAGCATTCTGGGGTGGGCCGCGAGGTGCCCTGGCCTGTGGCTCCTGGCTGCTGGGAGTCCAGGAAGCTGGACCAGCTATGGATGGGGAGGCAGCAGGGGGGGAGGGCACAGGCTGGATGTGTCAGCCCCAAGCTGTGAGGCTGATTCCCCAGGGAGACAAGCTCTCCTCTTTCCCTCCTTGAAATGGGGAAGGGTGAGGAGCCCTGGAAGGAGACTCTCTCTTCAGGCTTCCAGAGACCCCTTCCCAGATGGAGTTCCTGGCTTTGGCCTGGCCAATCCTCAGCTGTTGGTGTCCAGTGGATGGAAGATATCTGTCACTCTGCCTTTCAAGTAAGTAAATCGTTTAAAAAGGAAGACATTTGGACACAGAAGGTAGCCATGTGACAACAGAGGCAGAGATTAGAATTATGCCTCTATGGCCAGCACCGCGGCCCACTAGGCTAATCCTCCACCTAGCGGTGCCAGCACACTGGGTTCTAGTCCTGGTTGGGGCGCCGGATTCTTTCCCGGTTGCTCCTCTTCCAGGCCCACTCTCTGCTGTGGCCCGGGAAGGCAGTGGAGGATGGCCCAGGTGCTTGGGCCCTGCACCCCATGGGAGACCAGGAGAAGCACCTGGCTCCTGGCTTCGGATCAGCGCGATGCGCCAGCTGCAACGCACCAGCCGTGGCGGCCACTGGAGGGTGAACCAATGGCAAAAGGAAGACTTGTCTTTGTCTCTCTCTCTCTCACTATCCACTCTGCCTGTCAAAAAAAAAAAAAAAAAAAAGCCTCTGCAAATCAAACAATCCCAAGGACTTCCGGCTACCATCAGAAGCAGGGAAAGGGCAAGGAAGGCTTCACTTCCACACTCATAAGGATTGGAAAGAAATCAGTAAACCTATCATCATTTAAAATGAAATGACCAGGCATGTGAAAACGGCAGTGGTCCTAAATGTAAATTAAGATGGTGAATTTAACAAGACCACAAAGGTCAGAATTTAAAAGCCCATCCTGGGGCAGGCATTTGGTACCGCAGCTAAGATGCCCCTCGGGGGCAGGTGTTTGAAGTGGCTAAGGTGCCACCTGGGATGCCCACACCCATACTGGGACACCTGGGTTCAAGGCCTGGCTCCACTCCCAATTCTTCCTGGAAGCAGCACTGATGGCTCAAAGGTTGGGTCCCCGCCGTTCATGTGAGAGCTCTGCACTGGTTGAGTTCCTGGCTCCTAGTTTTAGTTGGGCCAGCCCTGGCTGTCACGGGCACCTGGGAAGCGAACCCCCAGATAGGGTGTCTCTCTATATCTCAATCTTTTTTTTTTTTTTTTTTTTGACAGGCAGAGTGGACAGTGAGAGAGAGAAAGGTCTTCCTTTTTGCCATTGGTTTACCCTCCAATGGCCACCGTGGCCGGCGCGCTACAGCCAGCGCATCACGCTGATCCGAAGGCAGGAGCCAGGTGCTTCTCCTGGTCTCCCATGCGGGTGCAGGGCCCAAGCACTTGGGCCATCCTCCACTGCCTTCCCTGGCCACAGCAGAGAGCTGGCCTGGAAGAGGGGCAACCGGGACAGAATCCGGTGCCCCGACCGGGACTAGAACCCGGTGTGCCGGCGCCGCAAGGCAGAGGATTAGCCTAGTGAGCCGTGGTGCCGGCCTCTCAATCTCTTTCAGTCTACCTTTCAAATCAGTAAAAATCCATTGTGTTTCTACTTCCCACAGCATACTCTCAGCAAGCGAAGAGACACCGTTTATAATGGCAGGTTTCTGCTGTCAAAGTTAGGCTGGTGCATCCCCCATCCGAGTACTAGTTCATATCCCGGTTACACTGCTTAGGATCCAGCTTCCTGCTAATGCATCCTGGGAGGGAGCAGCTAATGGTCCAAATGCTTGGGCTCCTGCCCCCTGTGTGGGAGACCCAGATGGATTTCTGGGATTCTGATTTCGGGGAATAAATCACTGGATGGAATCTTTCTCTCACTGTGTGTGTGTGTGTGTGTGTGTGTGAGAGAGAGAGAGAGAGCAAGCGAGCAAGTGAGCGAGCGAGACTCTGCTTTTCAAGTAGATGGAAATAAATAAACATTCAATAAAATATGCGGGGTATGGGGCTGGCGCTGGGGCACAGTGGGCAAAAGCCACCGCCTGCATTGCCAGCAATGGCTCAAGTCCCAGCTGCTCCACTTCCAATTCAGCTCCCTGCTAATGTGCCTGGGAAAGCAATGGAGGATGGCCCAAGACCCATGTGCAAGACCAGGAAGAGACTCCTGGATTCTGCCTGGTCCAGCTCTGGGTGTTGTGACTATTTGGGGAATGAACTAGCAGATGGAAAATTGATCTCTCTCCCTCTGTAACTCTGCCTTACAAATAAATAAAAAATAACTTTAAAAAAATTGATGAAAAATGTGTACTTTGAAAAAACTATGCATGGGGGCAGGCATTATGACACAGTGGGTCTTAACCCTGCAACAACGGGATCCCATCTGAGTGCTGGTTCGAGTCCCAGCTGCTCCACTTGCAATCCAACTCCCTGCTAATGTACCTGGGAAATCAGCTGAAGATGGCCCAAGTGCTTGGGCCCCTGCCACCCACTTGGGACACCTGGATGGAGTTCCAGGATTCTGGCCCTGGCCCAACCCCAGCCATTGTGGCCATTTGTGGAGTGAACTCATGGGTAGACCTCTGACCCCTATCCCTGCCACATGTCACTCTTTCAAATAAATAGAACAAGTCTTTGAAAAGAAATAAAGGAGGGGGTGAGCATTGTGGCACAGTAGGCTAAGCTACTGCTTGCAGCTCTGGCATCCCGTATGAATGAATGCTGGTTTGAGTCCTGGCTGCTCCACTTGCTAATTGGCTGGGAAAGTAGCGGAAGATGGCCCAAGTGCTTGGGCCCCTGCCACTCATGTGGGAGACTCGAATGGATTTTCTGGCTCCTGGCTTCAACCTGGCCTAGCCTTGGTCATTGCAGCTATTTGGGGAGTGAACCAGGGGATGGATGGAAGATTTCTCTCTGTAACTCTGCCTTGCAAGTAAATAAATCTTAAAAAAGAAAAGAAAAAAAAACTATGCATGGACTTCAAGATAAGCTAAAATTACATTATACTTTAAAATTATTTACTTGAAACGCAGAGAGACAGAGAACACTTGGTTCACTTCCCAAATACCTGCAATGGCTGGGGCCTGACAGGAGCCAGGAGCTCCATCTGGGTGGCCCACGTGGGTGGCAGGGACCTGAGTACTTAAGCCATCACCTAACACCTCCCAGACTGCGCATCAGCAGGAATGGGATACAGGCGACCATGGGGTGGCTTAACCTGCTGCACAACACCTGCCCCATCCCCGAATTTATCTTTCAGTTCCATTTGTCCTTAAACTTCTTGAAGCATCCTCATGTCATCAAATATTTAGGAGTAAATACAGAAGGTGTGTTAAGAATTCTCCAAGATACAACTGTTCCGAGGACCTCATAACCAGAAGCGTCTGCCAGCACCCAGCTCAGGGAAGTCTTGCTGACCGATCTGTGCTCCAGAACCAGCTCTGTGGGATCAGGGTGCCCAGGCACCGCTTTCTCAATAGTAACCAGGCCTCTCTCTCTCTCTCGGCCTTGATTCACCATGTGAAACCGTTTACAAACGCAGGAACCCCTATGACCAGGCGTGCTCTCTCTCGCAGCAGGCTGCAGAAACGGCTGGCAGATCACTGCAGCCATCGGGTTACCTGATAACCTTTAAAAAGCAGTGGTGCTTTCACACATAAAAGCAGCTATCAAATCCCCACATTGCTGCCCCAAACCATGCCTTTTTCATTGTGTTCAGTTGCAACATGCAACACCTTGACCTTCACCCTGGAACAATCAACCCAGCAATGCCCAAGGTCTCAGGTTGGTACACATGATTAGCTTTTGTGAGCCACGTGGTCTCTGATGAAGTTGTCAGCCCTCTCAGTGGCACTCATAGCCATAGACAATGTGAGTAGGCACAGCTGGGTACCATCAAATTTTTACTCACAGAAACGGGCAGTAGGCCAGATCCCTGCTCAAGACCACTGGACCCAGCACTCTCCCTTACTCCAGCCTCACCAAGTCTAATCAAGCATGTCACCATAGCAGTGTATCACTGCGGTCTAGTCAAAGGCACTTCAGACTCCAGAGAGCAAAGCATCCCAGAGAAGGGGCGTGTGTCTGAGGCGGTTATCTCCTGCTTGATGCCGGTGGAAAAGGTTTCTCACTAGGTCAGTAGTTCCCTAGCCGTTGGGGACATGGTCATCTTTACTGTTAGAAATTGCACCTGTGGTCAGGTCAAGTTCCTGCACATTGCTCCCAGCTGGGGGGGACCCCATGTAGCCCCACCCTCCCAAGTCACATGCCTGTAGCACTTCTCCCCTTACTCCTCCTCTCCGATAGACAATGCCTCCCCTTCACAAACCGGGGACTGAAGTGTGGGACCTAGGGCAGTATTTCCTACTGGCTTGGGGCGATAACTGGGCACTTAGCACAGGAACCCACTGGTCACCAGGCCCTCCTGTGCTTCCTCTGACAATGGGGTGTTTGGGGAGACCCCTGGCATCCATGCCACCTCGGACCCTACATCCAACAGCCCTGGACTACTTGGCTTACTCCCTCAACCTGGACCAGTGTTGATCACATATAAATGCTGCCAAGCTTCTCCTGTTCTCTGAAGGCCTCTGGATCTGAAGATGCTTCTGTTCTGGAAATGAATGAGCACCTGAAAGGTGACAATGGCCCAAGTACTTGGGCTGCTGCCACCCATGTGGGAAATCCAGGAGTTTCAGGATCCCAGCTTCACTCTGGCCCAGCCCTGGCCATGGAGGCCATCTGGGAGTGAATATACAGATGGAAGGTATCAGACTTACAGACCTTTTTAAAAAAAAAAAGAAAAAAAAGAAAAAAAAGAAAAAAAAAAAAAAAAAACACTTTCAAGATTGGCCAGGACAAAGTTTTTTAGCACAGGATGCTTAGAAAATCGATGCCATTCACATTTTTAAAGTCTGATGGTCTTCTTCAGTGTATGTAACTGCTCATAGGCTACACAGAGCTGCTTTGTTCCACTGCTAAGCAGGTAACTTTCTTTGTGGCAATTTGAAAACAGTTTTGTCAAGCTTGGTATCATGCTGCCTACAGCACCCCAATGTTGCTAGCCCAGATCATGCCCCATGGGTAAGAAGAGTTCCAACAGGCACATTCTATAACACAGCTGGGACATAGACTGTGACCAGCTGCCTCAGAATCACACACACAGTGGTCACTAAAGCTCCGTAAGCTATGGACAATGGGTACTCCACCACTGAGGAAGGGCCCAGCAGAGGGTATCACAAGCGATTCAGAACACCGCACACAGGTGGCTGGGGCTCTGGGCTGCTATTTCACATGCCCCAGGATGTGTGTTTCTAGTCACCATTTCCAACATGCACATGTTTCATCTTTTATTAGACTTTTATTTTAGCCTCATTGTAAGAATATAAGGGAGATCATAGATTTACTAAATTTAAATTCACACCAAAATACATTACGATTAAAATGAATTCCTTTCAACCACCCAGTTTTGCCACCTTTTTTGCTTAGCAGATAATCTGTGCCAGTCATTGTGAAAAAGTCTTTATTTTAAGAAAAAAATTTAGTTAACAAAAAATTTAACAAGTTTCACTTAGCAAAATACACCCCAAAGGAAATCACAGTACAAAGAAAGTTTTAAGTCAAGGCCTCACCAATTCCTACAGTATTAGTATTGTGTCTCAATTCTCAAAACTAACTTTTAAAAAGCTTAAACTTAACCTAAAAGATTTAAATGAAAATAGAAACTAGAATGAACAAACATGAGAAATGTTTCTCTTTGAATTAGGGATCTAGCACCTTTGAGTTTTCCAAAAAAGTACATCTCCCCAAGGTGTTCACTGTGGTGTGGTGTAAAAGATCCACAATTTAACATACTTAAACTACTTTAACTCAGATAACATCACTCGGAAGGATACTACTAAAATGTTAATCGAGAAAAGCGGAAAATAGTTTTAGTTTACTCAATATCACATGCTAGAAGAAAAGTTTGCATGAGAAAACACTGAAGAGGTAATTTTTTAATCCAGATTTCACAAACTCATGGTGCAAAATGGGTCCCACAGCTTCCTCTAGGGTAATAACTGCTTTTTCACTGCTTGCTGGCTGCCTCTGAAAATTTGATTGAAACTAACTCAAATGCTTCTACAAAACTAATCATATCCACCCATGCTGTTCTGACCACTATAGCCAGCGCCATAACAACCGCTCACTGACTGGCTCTCCAGGCCACTGTAGGTGGCCTGAGCCGCGGACACCCCCATGCCCTGCATCACCTGGCTGCTGTAGGCCCCGTTGCTGGCCCCTGTGGTGGAATTCAAGAAGAGTTCTATGTATCTGTGCTGCATATTGGCCCTATCTTTCGACATCGCTGCCACAGCTTCTTCATGGGTGGCAAACTCCACATCAGCTTCGCCCGTCACTCTTCCGTCTGGGCCGATCTCAATATGCACTCTCACCGGGTTAAGTGGAGAGAAGAAGTTGTAGATGTCGTTCTCGGTCGCTTTGTATGGCAGCCCTCTCATGTGGACGCAGTGGCCGGTGGTGCTCTGCACTGCGAACTCGCTGTCTCCATATCTGTGGTCGTACATTCCTGAGAGGCAGTAGCTGAGGTCTCTTCCGAACAGATCAGTGGTGAAGCCGTAGCCATCGCTGAGGCCACTGTACTCCTCATAGCCCCCGTAGCCAGCGCTGTAGGCGCCAGGCCGCATTCTCTCCAAGCCTGCCTGCTTCACAATGCCAATATACCTCCGGGCTGTGCCAGGCCTGTCATAGGGCCCAGGTCGCTGAACAGACATGAACTTCAGAGGAGGATCTGAGTATGACCTCACTTCTTCCTGACTGCTCTTAAATACCTCAATATATCTGTGCCCTATTCTCTCCTTGTGCTTCCCTAGCGCCTTCTCTGCCAGCTCCTGAGAGGCAAACTGCACGAAGGCCTCCCCTGTAATCTTGCCCTCGGGGTCCACAGGCAAAGTGATCCCGTTTGGCACGATTTCCAACCCTGAGAAAAACTGAACAATTTCTTCCTTTGTGCATCCAAACGGGAGTCCTCGAAGCCGCACGAAGCCATCATTAGCGGTGTCAGCGCTGTTTGGACCGCTGTGCTTCAACACCCAATCCATCTCGGTTCTGTGAGACTTGAACACCTCAATGTACCGGTGCCCCATGCTTTCCCTGTCTTTTTTCAGGGCCATTTTGACATCATCTTCTGATTCAAGTTCGACAAATGCCTCACCACTCTGCCTGCCTTCTCTAGTGTAGATAAAATGAACGCCTGCGGCCCCATCATGAATCGTGCAGTCGGACAGGAAGTTCTGCACGTCCTCAATAGAGCAGGACCAGGGCAGGCCACGGAGCTTGACCACAAAGCCTTCACCTCCCTCGGGACCCAGCATCATGGACACTTGACAGGGTAGATGTCAGACAAACTTGGGTGCAAGTTGTCTTTTTATGGCTGGAAAAAAAAAAAAGAGCAAGAACTATTTTACATAACATTTTCACTTAATATGTGTAACAACAATGTGCAGAAATACTGTTTTCTCCATCTTACGGACAAGAAAGGATGAATGAAACAGAAGACATTAAGAAATGTGTAAGACAAGAGAGATTAAATGCCATGTCTTTCAAAATATTGAGAGCACCCTATGGATGAACAAAAATGAATTAGAGGGGGCAAGCATTTGACCCAGCAGTTAGGTTGCTTAACACCTGCATGCCATAATGACTGGATGCCTGGGTTTGACATCTAGCACTGCTCCCAATTTCCAGCTCCTTGCTAATAGTACCCTGGGAGGCAGCAAACGATGGCCTGGGTACTTATGTCCCTACCACCCACATGGCAGACCCAGCAAGAGTTCCAGGATCCTGGCTTTAGCCTGCAACGACCCCAGCAGTCATGGGTGCTTTGTGATACTAAGATCTCAGTTGGTGTGTCTGCCTTTCAAACAGATTGAAACCAGGAAACCATGAACTGAATTATCTGTAAACTCTGCCGAGCAACTACTTCAGAAGAAAAGAATGACTCTGGAGACAATATTCACAAAGACTAGGTCAATTTCTCAGAACTGGACAGATGGAATGTTTGCAGCAACTTCAGAAAATTCATGGAAAATTATTAACGTATACTTAATCTGGTAGAAAGATTTGTCCACTTAAGAGGAGCTCTTCAAACCAGAATGAAAAATACATAGTATGAAAAGTGCTGCCATGTATTTCAAAACCTTTTCTTGCATCAAAATAAACATACCTTCTTTTATCATGAACTCTTTGAAGCACCCATCTGTTCCTGTGTCAGTAAAGTGAAAGGCAGGATGATACAAGAACTGTTCAGAGTTTACAGATGATTTAATTCAGGTTTTCTTAGTGATACAAAGAAATTTGGTGCTCTGAACATAGAGCAAATCTAAATTTTAATCAAGGCAGAGCATGTGTACTTTGTTAGATTTACACTTACTCCAGTTATTACCATGAAATGTAATTCACTTGTGAAGACCTCCCTCCCCTGCCCCCGGGCCAAACTGTGGACCTCAGATTTAACCAACTTGCCTGTTTGTGTTAAGAAGTCCTAGGAAACAGGACAGAAACTGTCAGACTAGGACAGTCTTAGACAGACTAAGAATCAGTGTTCCCATCAGTCAGAGTGCACAAAACACAGCAATGGTTTCTAGTCTAAGGAGGTGCAACTTTGTTCCTAAATTATCAATTCAATCAAAATGTCAGGCAAGTATGAGGTCAAACCAAAACCAAAGACAAATGCAGACAAGCAGACAAGTCCACTTCAAGAATACTGTATATGTGTACTACAAACAGATGTAGAAACTAAACTGTATGCTTCATATTCAAATATATATATATATTACATATATAAATGGGGCAAAAAAAATTAGAACTGCCACATTTTGTTAAAGAACTGAAGATATCTGGAAGGAAATCAACATCTTTATTTATACAGGTCTGGAAGATGTCCTTCCGGACAGGGTGTCATGAAGTGCATGGGACACCTGGCACCAGGAAATCAATCTCAAGTAGCTGTAGCCATTAAACCGGTGGCCAACAACATTAAAGTGTAGGTCACTACACAAGTACAGATACTGATAACTTAAAAGGAAAATCAAGTTTGTAATAAACATGAAAGCCCAGTTAATGATATGCTGCCATTCTGACCTATCATGAACAGTAACTTTAAAATTCGACGTGGCTATTGTGTGTGACAAAATTCTCATACAGTGCCTGGTCACTTCAAAGTGTCAGTGTTTAAAGGCATAATTCTATATCTGGGGGCTCTGCATCCATGGCTTCAACTCACCTTGGAAAACACTGCCTCTGTACTGAACACACACAAACCCTGCTCCCCCAAGAGTAGAGCTATTTACATACAGTTGTCTTAGGTAATGTAAGTCATCTAGTGGCTTGAAGCATGAGAAGTATGTAGACAGGTTATAGTCTCACCCTGGCAAAGCAAAGTGCAAGCAGGATTTGAAATTCAAGAAACCTATACAGCAGGCCAATTTTCAAGTTGACATTTTGTATGGAATGTGAATGCTTAAATATTGAAATGGTCCTGGGCAGGAAAAACGGTTCCCCTCCCAACAGAGCACAAGTAAGAGAGGGCCTTGCTGATGGGAGGGGATGGGGTAGGCTCTAGGAAGGAGATGAAAGTATAAAGGAGACACTCTTCATTTTCCCCCTCTGAAGGCCGCAGCCGCCTAGCAGCACAGGCTTCCCCAGGGGCCACTTCACTGACAAAGCTCCTCTAACACCCTCTTCGCCCAGTTCAGAACTGTCCTCAGCAGCACACTGTCCAGCACCTCAAAGTGGACAGGCATGGATCCCAAGCCCAGCAGTGCAGTCATCCTTCCGAGAAGTGAACACTCCTGAGAATAATCCACACTCCACCACTAGTTCCACCAGGAATTCCAGCTCCCATGATCTCACCATCTCCCATCAGCCTCCCTAGGCACCAGTGAATCCCTGAGCCTAAGAGCAGCACTGTGGCAACCCCAGCTCCTGCCTCTACCACGATCTTCTCTCTTCATTCCATATGGTACAGCTTAGATCCCAGGCATCACTTCAGTCTTTCCACGGTAATAAACACGGTAAATGGAACTCCTTTATTCTGTGCACTCAGTAAAACACCAGAGTCCCGAAGATTCCAAATAGCTGACATTATATTATTAAGTGGCTCAGCTATACACAGGCTGGCAAATGGTGCCCTCCAGGTCAGGGTTTCTCAGCCTCAGGACTGCTGGCTGACATTCTGGACCAGCTAGGAGGCAGTAGCACTCCTGCCTCTCCCATTAGGATAGCCAAAAAATTGTCTGTCACCCCCAAATGTCCCCTGGAGGGAAAAGCTGTCCCTGTAGTGGGAATTAATTTAACCAGGGTCACCAAGCCTGGACAGGCCCTCAATGCCACCTACAGTTCTACCACAGCTCTTGCCCTCTCAAATCCTCCACGTTCACGAGTAATAGCCCATCTTGTCACATGTCTTCTCTCTGCCAACCTTGCCTAGTTACTTGCTCATTTCCATTTTTTCCCCATAAAACCCAAATGGCCTCTACTGCCACCCAATACGCCACTCTCACTATTAAGGCATAATCCTTCCAAGTCAAGGAGTTCTCTGGAGAGAAACAGTGGAAGTTTTTACCTGTCTTAAGTGCTCCTACTGTACAAATTAGTTATTCCTTTCTGGAAATCCTTCCTCCTTTGCTCCTATGATGTAACTTCTGGTTTTCCCATTAATTCCTAGATAGATTATATACTCACAGAAAGACTATTAATAGATGACCTCCGGGCTCCTGCCTTTGATTTCCAAAGTCCCAGACAGTTCTATGCCATAGGAACTTAGCATGCCTCCTGTATTGCATTCCAAATTATGCCATGAAATGACATTCCCTGCACATGGAGGTTTCTAGACAGAAGCAGAAGTTAATTCCTGAACTTATCCAGAGTACTCAAATCAGATCAACTCAATCTACTGGGTAATCCCATTCTCCACAGTAACCTTTATCCCCTAAATATGTTCCTCTTCTTCAATCGTGGCATATTCAATTAACCTATCCTAAGTTGAAAACATATATATATATATTTTTGGACAGGCATAGTGGACAGTGAGAGAGCGAGACAGAGAGAAAGGTCTTCCTTTACCGTTGGTTCACCCTCCAATGGCCACTGTGGCCGGCGCACCACACCGATCTGAAGCCGGAAGCCAGGTGCTTCTCCTGGTCTCCCATGCGGGTGCAGGGCCGAAGCATTTGGGCCATCCTCCACTGCACTCCCGGGCCACAGCAGAGAGCTGGACTGGAAGAGGGGGCAACCGGGACAGAATGCAGCGCCCCGACCTGGACTAGAACCCGGTGTGCTGGCGCCGCCGGCCTGAAAACATATTTAATATACCTAGCCTAACTGGCATCACAGCCTAGCCCACCTTCAACATGCTCAGCATACTTTAGACAACAATTTGGCATGACCATCTAATAGTAGTATCCCATCAACGATTGTTAAGCCAAGAATGCTGGTACGAGCTTCTCACTGTGTTATACGGAGTCACTAACATTGCATGGCACGACAGTTCCTTTCAAGGGGCTGGCCTTGTGGCATGACAGGTACAGCTGCCATCTGCAACACTGGCATCTCATATGGGTGCTGGTTCAAGTTCCAACTGCTCTAATTCTGACCCAGCTCCCTGCTAATGGCCTGGGAAAAGCAGCAGCAGAAGATGGCTCAAGTGTCTGGGCTCCTGTCACCCACAGGTGAGACCTGGTTTCAGCCTGGCCCAGTCCTGGCCACTGCAGAGAATTAGGAAGTGAACCAGCAAATGGACGATGTCTCTCCCTCTCTCTTTCAAATCAATTAATCTTTTTAAAAGGTCCTTGCTAATGTGAATTATCAAATTATCACCTGCTTCCTGCAGTTCTCCATTTCTCATATTCCTTCCCACTACCTGTATGAAGCTATGTTTTCATTGTTAAAATCCCGAAACAAGGGCCAGCACCCTGGCTCCCTGTTTTCTAATCCCTGTGTTGCTCCTCTTCCAGTCCAGCTCTCTGCTGTGTGGCCCAGAGGGCAGCGGAGAATGGCTCAGGTGCCTGGGTCCCTGCTCCTGCATGGGAGACCAGGAGGGAGTACCCGGCTCCTGGCTTCGGATTGGCACAGCGCTGGCCGTAGTGGCCATTAGGGGAGTGAACCAACAGAAGGAAGACCTTTCTGTCTCTGTTTCTAACTCTCTCTCTCTAACTGCCTGGCAAAGAAAAAAAAAAAATCAATAAAATAAAAATAAATAAATAAAATCCCCAAGCAAGGTGAGTTAACAGTAAGATTAAACCCTTGCTGAAACCCAATAGCCAACTCAATCACTTAAACACTTCTGTCAGTCTCATGTGGAAGTCCTCAGGCAATACTCTCCAGTCTAACTCACGTTGCTTTTTTTCTCCTTAGTGCTTAGAGTACCGCAGGCTCCCTTAGGGATTTGACGCACACAGTAATGCTCTCTCCAAATAGACCGCCTTACCTGCTCCAGCTAAATCCCTCTCATCTCCTATCAACACCACCCCCTTTCCAAAGGGCCTTCCCACTCTCTACTAATCATGTGGTGACCTTACCCTCCTATAGTACCCCAGCTGGGGTTTCTGAAAAGGGGTCTATGCCATACTACAGGACCCAACTTTCAACTGACTCTGGGCCTGTTTTGAGACCCCACCCTCAGCAAAGACCAGACACAGCAGGTCTAAGATTAGCAAGGGATTAACTAGTCATGTGGGGTCAACACCTTCCTCAAGAATGCAGCAGCCTAACTAGGCTAAAAGCATAAGCATGGAAGAACACAAATATTTCCTAAGAATTACTTAAAATGCCTGCTGGTAGTGCCTTGCAGATGTTTCAAAGTGATTTCCACTCTGAAGACAAAGCACTTTTCCTCTAAACCCACATCTACCCTTAAAATGTTCATTGCTTGTTTTTTAATTACAAAATCAGTTTCATTTTGTTTCTCATTATTGTCTTCTCATTAACTCAAACAGCTTAAAAGAGCCCTGCGAAGCCCATCTAAAAGATTTTTATATTATCACCAAAAACTACTTTTGCTTCAGGATCCTA
Organism: Oryctolagus cuniculus; assembly: GCF_051225735.1. NCBI lineage: Eukaryota > Metazoa > Chordata > Mammalia > Lagomorpha > Leporidae > Oryctolagus > Oryctolagus cuniculus. The sequence goes on along the minus strand of NC_142881.1, from coordinate 89,363,611 downwards.
TGAAAATTTCCTTCTCAACAAAACATATATAACAAAACATAGGTAACTTCTTAAAATTACTCACCTTAGAGTATCGCCAAGGGTATCTTCAGTAGGAGACACCTCTGGTAGGTAACCAACTGTCCTGAAAAGACAGAGATAAATTGGTGTTCCGTCCTAAGATCCCCACACTCAGTACAGCAGGCCTCCAGGGGTGGGCTCTGAGTTCCTGAGTTCCAAAATTCTCCAGCATAGGCAGGCAAAGACTGCCTGAGGCACTGTCAATGGCCCTTGATAGCCATTGTGTTGACAATTAAATACCGCCCTCCCTAAAAGCATTCAGGGAAGCTTATCTTTTCATAGGGTAATACAGAGGCCCACAGGAGAGAAACACACCCTTAGGCCTTGAGGAGACTTAACTCTAGAGTTTCTGCATGGAAAAAGGTGAAATGCAGAGAATGAAATTTAAAACTCCAGCGCCAGAGGCAGGGGTTGACCCCACTGGGCCTGTGCTCAGTCTCCCCGGGAGACCAGGGCAGTTGCCTGCTCTTCACCCCGGTGGGTCCAAGGGCAAGGCTGTTTGCTAGGAATTGTTCACTGTGACTTGCCATTTACAAGAATCCCTCTAGGGGCAGTGTGGAGACGCTCAAAAACAGTTTCATTTTCTTGTGAACTGTATTTGATCTGACAATCGTATTTTTTAAAAGAAATAAGCTTTTCGGCATCAAAAAATTACCAACACTACAATCACCAACAGCTCCATGATACAGCCTGCAGACCAGCTGAAGTTTAGGGAATACTTGTTGAGGATTAACCTTTGGAAATGTGAAATTGGGAAAGTCAATTTTTGCTGAGCCTGTTGTCTTAAGAGATAATATTATCTGCCTTATCTTAGAAACTTCCTGCAATTCTTACACGAGGCAACACGGTGTGGAGTGTCTCCACAAATGGAAAGCACTGTAGTTACTTGGAATTCTCCGAAGAACTAAATGGTACAGTTTCAAGCTCTCTGAAAACAGTCTTTCAAGAAACTTCAAACACCCATAATCCCTCAGTCGTTTTACCGAGGGGATCCGCTCTGCCCTTGTTGTCCCAGAGGGGCCAGCAGACCCACACCTGGGGCCTCTCAGGGGTAGCAATCAGACCCATGTTAACCCCCTCACAGGATGACCACGTACCCCAGGGCACTCTGCAGCTGCCTCAGAGTGTTTTAAAAAACAAACTCCCTCTGGGGCCCTCACGCCAGAGACTCTGATTTAAGTGTATGGGGCGTGCCGGTGGACTTTGAACTACTCTAGGTGACTGGGTGATGAGCTCTAGGGTGAGGGTTCTCCAATCTCAGTACACACATCCACCACTCAGGAAAACTTGGTAAACGCAGAGTCAAACACCAGATCCAAGCCGGGCTCAAAAGCAGCCCAATGGAATAGGTTCTTCCCCACACTGAGCTGATACTGGTTAGACTGGATTTTCCCTCCCTTCAGGTAGATCCAATCAAGATAAACAGGGCCGGTTAGGCACCACCCGTCTTTTGTTCAGGACAGCAGCTTGGGTGGGCCCCTTTCACTCATCACAGGGGCCATTTCCACCAGAGACCAGCACCCCCCACCCACCGGCTCTGTAAGCGAATGCTAACCTCCGGAGAGCTGGGAGCGGACTCGCGGCCCTACTACTTACCACTGAGGAGAGCTGGCCTGGTTTCTATTTGCATTCAGCAAGAGCGGCTTCCAGCGAAGGACCCCAGATCCCACCCGAGCTTAGACGCGCAGAGGGCTCCAGGCAAACTCCAGGTGCATCTTTTTGTTCTTAACCTGAAACGGAAACTCAAGTGGCCGGGGGCAAACGTTCTCCGCGCGCCCGAGCGCGTTTTGGCGGGAAACGCCGCCAAGCGGGAGACAAGGTGACGGCGTTCCCTCGGCCTCCACCTGGCGCTCCCGCAGCCGGGCCGGCAGGAAGGTCGGCCCGCGGCCTGCACGGGATCAGGCGGGAGCTTCCGGGCGGGGGCGGGGCGCGCGCGGCCGGCAGAGAGCGCACCCGGGCCCGCGGGGTGGGGGTGGGGGTGGGGGTGGGGGTGGGAGAGTGGCAGCCGCGCGGACAGGCTTCCCGGGGCGGCATGGCCGGCGCAGACAAGGCCAGCAGCCGGGCCGCGGGGCCCTGCGTGGCGGCTCACCGCTCGGGGCCGGGCTCCGGGAAGCAGAGGCCGCGTGACCGAGGCGGCAGCCGGACGTGGGTCACGGGGTGCAGAGGAGGAAGTGCCACCGCCGGCCCGCCAAGATGTCACCAATAGAAAACGCGTGCTTGCAGGTGCGGCCCGGGACCGCGCGGTCGGCAGCGGCAGGAAATGGGGGAAGGAGAAAGCTGCGCGAGCGCCCTCCAGAGCGCCGGGGGGCGGAGCAGCGCGGCCCCGCCGAACCGCAGTCACCGCTGGGCCAGGCAAACTCCACAGCGGACACGAGCGGACCTACGTTTGTACATTTGGTCACAGAATTCTCCTACATACTCCACACAATTTTAAAAAGCAGTTGCTAAAATTTATACCCTACAATGTTTTGTGAACCTTGACTCCTAATTCCAACTGGAGAGCAATTATAAGGCAACTACGGTAATACAAGCAATTATAAATTCTGTTGACCCTGAACCCTGATAAAAATACTCACTTATCGAATCTGTTTGAAAATAACCTGAGAAGAGGGTGGACAGATATGAAGCAGGATGGGCCGTAATTTATAGAAGCAGGCTATGTGCACATGGAGTTTCGTTACTCTCCTACTTCTGTCTCCAGTGATTATTACACTTTCCACAGTGCGACTCAGAAAAAATTTCACAGCCTGGTAATGGAGATAACTACCAACAGACAGACTTGGGGAAAAAACACATGAGAATATGGTGATGCAGACTGGGAGACACTGCAAGAACACAGCAGCCCCAAAGAGAAAACGGAGTCGGCATTTAACAGCAAGGATTTCACAATGCCTGGAGCCTACCTGGTTCTTGAATCAGAATGACATAATACAGAATATTTGAACACTGACTATAACTTGTATTACAGGCGAGAACTACAGGGCTCTTCTCCTAAATATTTTCGTCTACTTGAAAGGCAGAGTGACAGACCCCTCTCCACTGGTCCACTACCCAGATGCCCCAACAGCCAGGGCAGGAGGAGCCAGGAACTGGCACAGGGTGGCAGGGACCCAAGTTCTTTTTAATAGGCTCTTGTTTGCTGCCTCCCAGGTGTAGTATCAGAAACAGGAATGCCAAGCGGAGCTCAACCAGTGCGGTGCTGCTCCCCCATGGAATGCCGGCATCCCAAGAGCTGCAACCTGCCTGACTGTATTGTCTGTCGGGAGCTATGGAAGAGGTTTTTTTCCTCACTTTATTACCTTTAAGAGATACATCCTCAAATATTTGTGGATCAAATTTGTGAACGATAGGACTTGTAAATTATCTACAAGTAGTTGAGAATGTAGAGAAAAATGATCCCCAACTTATATTACAAAAAAGCTATTTGAATGGCAGAAACATCTTCCATCTGCTGGTTCGCTCTCCAAATGGCCACAACATCCAGGGCTAGGCCAGGCCCTAATCCATAAAAGAGAAACTCTGTCCAGGTCTCCTACTTGGATGGTAGTGGCTGAAGTCCTGGAGCCAAGGTCCAGTTTCCCAGGTGCATTAACACAGAACAGGACACCTGGAGTAGGTGGACACACAACGTGAAGAGTACAATGAACGCCCGGCGTGGGCCTTGTGGTGCAGCAGACTAGACTGAGCTGCCACTTGGAATGCCAATACCAGCAGCTCCACTTTGGCCACAGCTTCCTTCTGCTAATGCACCTGGAAGGCAGCAGATGATGGCTCAAGTGCATGGTCCTGGGACACACCTGAGAAATCCAGAGTTCCAGGCTTTAACCTGGCCCCATTATGGCTGTTGCAGCCATTTGGGGAGTAAACCACCCAATGGAAAAACCTATTTCTCTCTGTCACACTGCCTTTCAACTAAATCTTTAAAATAAATAAACACATGCTACCAACTCCAGTTCCTTATTCCTCCCATGAGAATGAGGGTTCTCAGGAGTCAAAATCCAGTCATCCAAAGGAAAATGAGAAACAGATAACAGCAGATACAGTAGGACGAATAACTATATTGCTAAAGTTGTACTTATGAAATAAAGCTTATCAATAATAATAAAAAACTCCTGTTGTGAGGCAGGTTAACCGATTTTTGAGTTCTGGGTGCTCTGCTTCTAATCCAGCTTCTTCCTCATGTGCTCATGTGCCTGGGATGGCAAAATATGGCCCGTTTGGGGGATGAACCAGTGGATAGAAGATGTGGGTCTCTTTTAAAACGAACAACAAAGTAAAAACTCCTGTATTCAAGGTAAATGAATCATATTCTGAAGGAAAACTAGAACTTGGCTTGTTTTCCAAAGTACATGTAACATATAAACAAACATTAATCTTCTAAAAAATCTCTTCAGAAGTACATAATTTAGGATTGGCAGGCATTTTATTATTTAACTTCATATGAGTATATTTATTGCACTGGAGTCATTCTACATATCCCTTCTTTCGTTAACTGGTTTGACTCAGGCCTGGCAAGTGTTAATTATTGATCAGTCATGATACGGCTCCTGTTAGGTGAGGGAACAACCTGCACATTACACCTGAGCCAAGGGAGCTGGCAGTGCCAAGACAGAAAACAGCAACGATAGTCTGAGACCAGTGGAAGGTCCTTTGTAGCCTACAAGGCCAGGTTTGGTGTTCTAGACTATTCTATGGATGGTGGAATTCACTTAAGTTTCAAAATTGAAAGTAGCATGATCTGAATTTTGCCTCTGAAGAGAACAGTGTTGCTGCTACCTGGAAAATGAATGTTGGAGAACAGATGAATGAAAATGGGAGAATGAGACAAGCTTAGGAACACTGGTGGGAGCTGGAGAATGTGAAAGGATTGAGTGACGTCCAATAGGTGATTACCGAACTCAGATGCCTTCATTCACCAAGAAATACTGTGCATTTACAAGATGAAGGCACTGTGCTACAGGCTGGACTTAGCTGCTGAGAATACACACAAATGCATAATGGCAAATTTTGATCTGAACAAAAAATGGAAAGTGAGGTTTAGCTTAGACTGGAGTTCTGAGTTGGTGACAGCTTAAGAACATGAGCAGTGGTGGGAGTGTGTGTGGGGGGGGGGTAGAACTGAGCGACAGAATTCCATGCTAAAAGAACAAGAACTTTCCCCCTCCACAAATATCTAAGGTTTAAAAGAAGAAAGCCCTTGGGCAGGCGTGTGGCACAACGGGTTAGGCCGCCACCTGCAGTGCCAGCAGCATCTCATATGGGCGCCTGTTAGAGTCCCTGGCTGCTCCTCTTCTGATCCAGCTCCCTGGTAATGCCCCCAGGAAAGCAGTGGAGAATGGCCCAAGTAACCAGAGATGCCAACAGCTTCATTTGGGTCTCCCTTGTGGGTGCAGGGGCCCAAGCACTTGGGGCCTTGTTCTGCTGCTCTCCCAGGAGCATTAGCAGGGAGCTGGATAGGATGTGGAGCAGCTGTGACTCAGAACAGTGCCCAGATGAGATGCCAGCATTGCAGGTGGCAGCTCAACCTGTTACGCCACATCGCTGTCCCCCGAAATCTTTTAATTTTTATACTCAGTTCTCATTAAAGTCACAAGAGGACTTGGGATGTATTCTCTACTGTTCATGCCAGTCTTCCACATGAGAAACACGGGGAGGAAAAACTCCTTGGTGGTACAATATATATGTAAACAGAGCTTTAGGCTAGCTTGTTACAGATATTTTTCTTTCTGCTATAAATCATACTGGGAACTGGATTTAATCACTTCCAAAGTCTGTTCCACACCAGCAATTTGGTAAAGACCATCACCTGCTGTCATAAGACTCATGAATACAACCTAAGTCTGGACCCACTTCATAAAATACATGCATCCATAAGCAGTTGTTCTTATATTTTTGGCCATATCATGGATCTCAAGTGAGACAATTCTGACCCAAGCTGTACCATATGCCAAGTTCAATAAACAAAATTACCTTAAGAACCATTAAGGTCCAAGAAGTTGCCGATGGATCACCACTTGGTAAGATTTCAATTATTTACTCCATTATGACATTTATATCCCAATGGGGGATATGTCATAATCCGTATCCAAGAGGAAGGCAGCTTTCTATTCTCTTTTCACTAAGAGATAGTGATACTGTTTTTCTCAGTGTTTATTTCTCAAATGCTGTGTGTTACTAAAAAGCAGTAATGTTAGGTAAATTTTAGCTAGGTGAATTTGATCTCTGGGTATAACCTTGCATTGAAATTAAATAAGGGACAGTTTTTTACCCAACATAGAACATGGAACTGTTGCTCTATAACACTATTGACTGCACTGTACAAATTAAGAATCAAGATAAGATAGCTGAGGTAACAGGGAAAAAAAAAAGACACCAGGTGAAGTTCCTTTTAAAATGTTCATAAAAAGCAGGACTGGTAATAGATTTCTGTCCCTATGGATATAATCTGTTCAAAGGAGGGAAATTTTCACCATTTGTATTAACTGGCAGCGCTCTCACCATATCAGGAAGCAATAGTCCAGCATAGATAAGAGACGTGTACACATACTCTAAGGAAAACACAACTGACAGGAAGATGACTGCCAAGTACCTCTTCCCTGAGCAGTACAGTCAAACCCTGGAGCTGGGCAGACAGGCTCAGAGGCTCAGGGTTGTGCTCATGGAGACCTGTGGTACATGCCCACAGCCCATGAGGATGGTGGGTCCTCAGGGAACCCAAGAGGGATGGAGCTTCCTCCTGAGACCATCTGGAAAAGTGCAGTGGTGGCTACATACAGCTATTGCTACAGCACCTTGTACTGTGTTTGCTGCTCAGGGGACCACAGCACCCTGCCCTGGGGGAAGTGGATTAGCGAGCAAGGAGGAGGAAAAGAGGACAGTGTACATGAGAAGGGTCTAATACCCATACTGCACCTCAGATGCAGGAAGGTTTCAGGGAAAAGAAGTGCTGAACAAAACCATAAACGTTTTAAAAGGCAAAAAACAAAACTCTCATCCTCCACTATTGAATACAAACTTTCTGATGGTAAACAGATGAGTTCTCAATTTATAAGTAATGACTTGAAAAGATAAGTTTTCTGAAAATAAAGTGGGAGAAAAACCTTAAAAAACACACACACTAATGGAGTGGGGAAGAATCATAGATTTGAAGTACATACCTTTTCACAAGCAGTTCTCTCTAAATGTAGGAGTTTTATCAGCATCCGCCTGGGTTGTGCCCCTTAAAAATATCCTGAGTTTGGGAGAAAGGTAACAACATCTGCCCTAATGGTTAGGACTCTGGCTTGGGACACCTATATCCTTTAATGGAGTGCCTGGGTTCAAGTCCTGCCTGTTCCTGCTTCTAGGTTCCTACTAATGTGCACCCTGGGAAGCAGATGACAACACTACTCAACGTGGTTAGTCCCTGCTACCCATGAGACATTCAGATGGAGTGCCAAGTTCCTGGCCTAACCCCAAGTGTTGTGGGCATTTGGGGAGTGGCCCAGTGGACAGATCTCAGTCTCTGCTCTCCACTCACCTATCATCAAATAAAACAAACTTAAAAAAAAAAAAATCCCAATGGGAAGAACTTAGAAAATCCAGCTCATCTCAAGCTAGGAAAATTCTCTTCCATTCTTTACCTCTTCTCTTGCTTCCATTTGTCTTTCTCCTTCTGGAATTATTTACATGGTATTTCTGTCTCAGAACTACTCTCACTGACACCCTGAGTTTAGACTGCTACCCCTCAGAACTGAGAAAATAGCTTTGTTAGGTCGAGTCACAGCAGAGGTTACACTACTGCCTGAGAGACCCACATCCTACACTGAGTATCTGGGACAGAACCCTCTCTTCTCTGCTTCCGACACAGCTTCCTGCTAATGCACACCCTGGGAGGCAGCAGATGATGGCTCAAGTACTTGGGTCTCTACCACAGATGTCCAAGACCAGGATGGAGCTCCTGGCTTCTGGATGTTGCAGGCATCTGGGAAGTAAACTAGTGGAAGGAAGATGTCTCTGCCTTTCAGAGAAATAAAAGCAAAGCCACCTGTTGTTTAAGCTATCTTGCCTTAATTTGTAATGACAGCCCTAGAAGACTAATACCCCAACACTAAACCATATATATACACACACGTCTATATATTTATGTATATCTGTGTGTGAAAAAATTCCCAACAAAATACTATAGAATACCAAAAAGAATCTGGCAAAATAAAAGGATTATCTATCACAAGCAAGTGGGTTTACACTAGGAATGCAGGAGTGCTTCATCTTAAGAAAAATATCATGGAATTGGACAATGGTGGTGATCTTACAACTTTCATAATATACTAAACACTTCAGAATTGTGCTGTTTACAAGGCTTAAATTTTATGTAATACTAACTAGCTCCAGCTTGAAATAATCTGCATTTGTCATTCATACCGTAATTGTAGTGGACAGCACTATCCTGACCAAACATCATAAAGCACAACAGGGCCTTGATGGGAAGATGAATGGTGACAGCAATGTGCACGTGTTCAGTTAGACTCGTAAGGACAGACAGTAGGACAGGAATTTGTAGTATTGTATTAAAAGACAAGTTTTGAAAATGGGGCATGAACGAGAGGAATAAAATATAACTTTAAATACCACCCATTATTTGCATTAATAATTTTTCAGTCCAAGGCCTTCTGGATAGATTAACTTACAAAGCTCCGTTGTTTTGATCTGCATTTTACTTCTAGACATACAATCAACTTGGAATTCTCTCTCCATTGCCCTACGTTTTTTAATTACTTTACCAAATTTCACAGGCTAATCTAATTCATGAGCTCACTTGTAAAACCCCTGAAAAAATACTAACCAAGCATATCCAGTACTACCACCATGACCACGTTGGGTTTTTTCAGGAATCAAAGATTAGTGAATCATTTTAAGGTCAATTACTGCAATCTCTCATATGGGTCTATCAATGTAGACAAAGTATGAGGTAAAATAATTTCAGGAAGCAGTCTGAAGGGCTCTCACTAGCCAAAACCTGATTAATCTGAACCAAGAATAAAAGACGCAATGGATTAAAACACATTGCTAAAACCCATGACATTGTAAAGATACAAGAAAAAAAATAAGTGCTTTTGGGTTGTCTATTTCATTGTGCTGGGTATTGTTAACAATAACAAAAAAAACCTGTCTTTAACATATAAAGTACATCTTAGGGTAATCAAATGATTTATAAAGAAACTCTTCGCCGGCGCCGCAGCTCACTAGGCTAATACTCCGCCTTGCGGCGCCGGCACACCGGGTTCTAGTCCCGGTTGCCCCTCTTCCAGGCCAGCTCTCTGCTGTGGCCCGGGAGTGCAGTGGAGGATGGCCCAGGTACTTGGGCCCTGCACCCCATGGGAGACCAGGAAAAGCACGTGGCTCCTGTCTCCTGCCATGGGATCAGCGCGGTGCGCCGGCCGCGGCGGCCATTGGAGGGTGAACCAACGGCAAAGGAAGACCTTTCTCTCTGTCTCTCTCGCTGTCCACTCTGCCTGCCAAAAAAAAAAAAAAAAAAAAACTCTTCACATAAGTATTCTCGCTAATAAATAGTAACTGAAATATCAGTTATTTGGAAACCACAGGCAAAATGATGGATCTAGGCAATGATCAATACCTACAGAGAACACCTATCAGCATTGCCTCCTGCTGGAGCACAGCCCGTCAAATGAAGTATTCTTTCCAAAAATGCTTATGGTACTCAAAACATCCATCATTACGGTAACTTCCATTCTACAGGAAATTCAGAGAATAGAGAATCAAAAGCTACCACGGAAATGCCATAAGAGACTCAAGCAGAGGGAAGGAGCTTTGGAAGACAAACCTGATTCGTGTGACAGGTATACAGCAAAAAGAAACCTTGAAGGCCACACTGAAACCGGCTCACAAACTAAGATGTGTATACTGTAAAATTCAAGGCTTCGTATGAAAAGTATTAAGATACTTGAAAAACAGTATTCTGGATATATTAGCTTACATTATGAAAGTCATCCATGCTCCTTTTCAGAACTAAAAAACATAAAATTGCATTTATGACTTGCATTCCATTTCAATTGCACAGTGATACTTACCAAGTCCAAGGTATGACCTTATTTCGATCCTAAGTCAAACCAATCACCTGTACAAACATATTTAATCCACAATCCAGGACATCTGAATCTGAACCCTGGGTGCTTAGCTGCATCTCTGAAGGTGTGATGTGACTGTAGTTAGGTTTTTCTGTTAGTATTTGAGAGACGCGGTATAGTCTGCTGCGTGCAGCACAACGAGCTAGGTCGGTCGCGGTGCAGGCCTCCCTAAGGGCTCTGGCACTGGCCCCGCGGCGGGGGTGGAGCTGAGTGAGGGTGGGGGCCGAGGAGGGCTGTCCCTGAGACTCCAGTCCCAGCCCCAATTGTGTCCCGAGCTAGTGACTTCTCCGGCCTCCATTTTCTCCTCAGTACCGTAGGGTAATAGCGAGAACACCATTTTAGAGTGATTAGCATGTGATTAGCAAAGCGGGTAAAACTCGGAGCGCGCGGCCCGACCCGGGAAGGGTCCATTACCGCGCTGCGGCCGCGGAGGGCAGCGCCGAGCCGGGCGGGGGAGGGGGGGGGCGGCGGGGCGGCGCGGGCGCTGACCGGGCCCCGCAGGAAGCCGTCGGGGCCCATCTGCCGTCCGCACGCCGCGGCCCGCCGTCTCCACGACGCGCGCACTTAAACCCGCCCGGACTTTTATTTTGCAATACTGCCAAGTGAAAACCGGAGTCACGTCACTTTTTTAAAAAAATAAGGAAATCGAAAATTCTAGAGTTTTAAAAAAAGAAACAAAAGGGACCTTAAAGGTTCAGAAGTTGACTATTAGAAGTCACGAAAGCTGCGGGATTCCACCCAGAAAGCGGCTGTGCCGTTCCGACGCGGGCCCGGGCGGGCCGCCGGCCTGACAGGAAGCCCTCCGCGCCCCCGCCCAGAAACAAAGAGTTAACCGCCGACAACGTGACCGGGGCACGGGCGGCCCGCACGCCGCCATGGCGCAGCGCCCACAACTTTTTGAACTGCGAGCCGCGCCGCAGCCCGCGCTCCGCTGCCCCGGCCCGCCACGCCGGCCCCGCCGCCGCCCCCTCGCCCGGCAGCTGCCCGGCCGCATGGCCGCCGCGCGCGGGCCCCGCCGGCAGTTGCGGGAAGCGGCGGCCGGCCCGGGTTCTGGGCGGCGGCCGCCCCCGCCCGCAGCGCAGCTCGCAGGCCGGCCGGTTCGCCGCGAGGCCTCCGCCGAGCCTGGGCCGCGGCCCCAAGTTTCCGGAGCGGGGGATGGGGCGGCGGAGACCGCGAGGAGCCGCGAGCGCCCTCCGAGACACAAAGGCGCGGCGGCGCGGGGAGCGCGGCGCCGGCCCGGGCCCGCCGCGCCCCGCACAAAGGCCCCCGCCCGCCCCGCGGCGCCCCTACCTCTCGGAGCCGGCGCCCAAGGCCGCACGCGCCGCCACGAGGAGGAAGAAAAGGCCGCGGACGCGCGGCGGCGGCTCCGGGCGCGGGGCGTGGGAGGAGGGCGGAGCCAGCGCCCTCCCACCAGGGCCTGGGCAACTCCCGGGCGCCGCCGGCCACGTGAGCGGCCGCCGGCGTTCAAACAGCGGCGCCGCGCCGGCCGCCATCTCACCCCCGGCCGGGCCCGCGGCCCACCCCCGGCCCCCGCCCCCGGGTTCAGCCACCGCAGCGGGCCGGGGCCGAGTGCGGCGCCAGGAACCCGGCTCCGCCTCTCCCATCGCCATCCCCCCCACCCCGCAGTGGGCCCAGTCCCCCCCCCTCCGGGCGACCTCGCACCCCCAAAAACCCAGCTCCTCTGCCCCCTCCTTCGGGGCCCAGGCCCTGCTCGGACCCGGGAGCGCGGCTCTCGACCTCCGACGCTCGCCCCCTCACCTCGGGCCCCGAGTCTCCACGCCAACCCGCACACGTCGGCCCCCTCGGCCGTCCCTCGAAGCACCCAGTGCAGGGTGGAACGCGGGGCGCTTGGCAGTTGTAGCGGAGGCAGTTGAGGCTTGTTTACCGTCACCATGGAAACCCCCGGCGGCGCGCTCGGGGCGGGGCCTCCGAGGGGCGGGGAGAGGCGCGCGGCGGGCCCCCGTCCGCGGTTCCCAGCCGTCGGGCGCACGCGGCGCTTCCGGAAGCCAGCCGGACCCCGGAGTGCTCGGCCCCCGCGCGGCCCCGAGCCCCAGAGACCCAGAAACAGCAACCCCCGAGAGCCCAAATCCCCGTCCCGGTGACCGCGGCCGGCGCGACGGCAGCCCAGGGCCCCCACGAACCCCACCTTCTTCAGGAAGACGCGGCGCAATCCTGCTTCCACGACGGAGCCGGAAGGACGCAAGGACAGCGATGGGGCGGGGCCTCCGTAGTGGACTTCCGGGGGCGGGACCTCGGAGGCGCCATTGTGACGTACGCCGAGCGGAGCCGGGCATTGGCCGTCCGGGCGCAGGTCGGGGGCGGGTGGGGGCCGGAAATGGAGAGATTAGCGACTGCGCAGGCGCCAGCCCGCCTGAGTGGGGGAGGGGAGGGGCCCCACTTCCTGGTGAGCCTAGCTCGGAAACGTGAGTTCAAAGGTCGCCTGTTGGAGAGACCCGGATGAGAGGAGAAAATGAGAATAGTTTGCGAATGGAGACCACTTGAAGGGTTTAAGGAGTTCTCTATTTAAAATTGCTCATGACATAATCACGTGGGCTGAGAAGTGTGACCGGTGCAGCGGGGTTTTCGGTCGCCGTCCACCTCCGCCGCCTTGGTGGCTGATGGCTCCCGGTCTGAGGCAGAGGAGCGAATTCTTGTTAGAAATCTGCATCTGTATTTGGAAGGCGGAGTTACAGAGGGAGGGAGAGACCCGTCTTCCATCTCAGGCGGCCTCAGCGGTGGGGGCCGGGCCCGGGGCTTCGTCCAGGTGTCCCCAGGGCTGGGTCACTGCTGCTCTCCCAGGCGCGTTAGCAGGGGGCCGCATCGGAACCGGGCCGCTGGGCCGGAGCTGGCGGCGCTCGTGGGGTGCCAGGGCGCGGGCTCCAGCGTCTTGGGGGGGCACTCCCTGAGGTGATGTTAAGGCACAGGTTAAATTGAAGGCTATTTTTAACATCAGACGGGCCAGCGTTGTGGCGCAGCGGGTCAGGTTGCCACCAGTGATGCCGGCATCCCATGCGGTTCTGGTCCCAGCTGCTCCACTTCAAGTCCAGCTTCCTGCTAATGCTCCTGGACAGACAGTGAAAGATGGCTCTAGCGTTTGGGTCCCTGCCGCAGGGGTGGGGTTCTGACCTCCTGGTTTCAGCCTAGCCCAGTCTTGAGTGTGGCCGTTTGGGGAAGGAAGCGGGGACGGAAGATCAGTTTCTCTAACTCTGCCTTCAAATAAATAAATCTTTTCAGAATAAATAAGATCAGAGAAAATAGAGTGGTCAGTCACTGTCAGGTTGTGACAAGGAAAAATACGGCTTAAAAAACTATTTTAAAAAGGAATTTATTTTAAAAATTAGGTTCTCGGGGTCACAACAAATGCATGATTTTTGCTACAACAAATGGCTGATTCTATAAAAGGATGTGAAGTGTAAAAGCAGGCACTGTCAGAGGAGCTGTAAAGATCCGAGAGAAACAATTTGTGGATGGACGGCACTGTGGCATAGCCGGTAAAGCCTCTGCCTGCACTGCCAGCATCCCAGATGGGCACTTGTTTGAGTCCCGGCTGCTCCACTTCTGATCCAGCTCTCTGCTGTGGCCTGGGAAAACGGGAGAAGATGGCCCACGTGCTTGGGCACCTGCACCCATGTGGGAGACTTGGAAGAAGCTCCTGGCTTTGGATCAGCACAACTGGCCATTGTGGCCATCTGGGGATTGATGGAAGACCTCTCTCTGCGTGTAACTCTGACTTTCAAATAATATATCTTTAAAAAATAATAATTTGGCAAAATTACAGAAAACAAGTCCTGTAAAAATCGGGTTAAAAAAAAAGGTTTACTTATTTGTGTGAAAGAGTTTTAGAGAGAGAGAGCTTCCATCCACTGGTTAACTCCCAAAATGGCCACAATAGCCAGAGTTGGGCCAGGCTGCAGCCAGGAGCCAGGAGCTTCTTCAGGGTCTCCCACAGTGGGTGGCAGGGGCCCAAGCACTTGGGCCATTTTCAGTGGCTTTACTAGGCCATTAGCAAGGAGCTGGATCATAAGTGAAGCAGCAGGACCTGAACCGGTGCCCATAGGGATGCCCGTACCACCACAGCACCAGCCCCAGATAGGTATGCTTTTTCTTTTTTGTTGTAAAGATTTATTTTATTTGAAAGAGCTACAGAGAGAGGTAGAGACAGAGAGAGGTCTTCCATCCTCTGGTTCACTCCCCAGATGGCCGCAACGGCTGGAGCTGCACCAATCCGAAGCCAGGAACCAGGAATTTCTTCCGGGTCTCCCAGGCGGGTGCAGGGGTTCAAGTATTGGGCCATCTGCTTTCCCAGGTGCGAGACCTGGCTGCTCCACTTCTTATCCAGCTCTCTGCTATGGCCTGGGAAAGCAGCAGATGGCCCAAGTCCTTGGTCCCCTGCACCCACATGGCTTCATATCCGCACAGCTCCACCTGTTGTAGCCAGTTGGGGAATGAACCAGCATATGGAAGACCTCTCTCTCTCTCTCTCTGCCTCTCCTTCTCTCTCTGTGTAACTTTGACTTTCAAATCAATCAATAAATATTTTTTAAAGAAAGAAAGAAGTTCCTCTGTAGAAGCCACTTATCAATAACAAATATTACGGAAGCTTGGGGTACCTGGAGCCCAATAGCCCTTGAAAAAAAAAAATCACTGCTCATAAAGCTTTGCTCCCTCCTTCCGCAGGACAGTGCCAATAGGTAGGCAAAGATCATCAAGTCTCAGAGAAGTCTTGCTGCACCTCATAGTGTCTGTTAACTTGCACCTGGTCTGTGCTTTGCATTCTTCTGCCTAATCTCATTTCAACACACCCCAGCCCAGCAGCAGATGTTATGCTGTTTGATCCCCATTTAACAGAAGGAAATGAAGGGACAGCTTTTTTCTGGTACCCTAAGGTCACTCAGCTCCTGGATGTTGGTCTGGGTGTGTCACTGCTGCACCTTTTTTTTTTTTTTTTTTTTTTTTTTTTTTTTGAAAGACAGTTTACACTATTTATTTGAAAGTCAGAGTTCCACAGAGAGAGGAGAGGCAGACAAAGAGAGTGACAGAGAGACAGAGGTCTTCTGGTTCACTCCCCAAATGGCCTCAATGGCTGGAGCTGCACCGATCCGAAGCCAGGACCCAGGAGCTTCTTCCGGGTCTCCCACGTGGGTGCAGGGGCCCAAGGACCTGGGCCATCTTGTACAGCTATCCCAGGCCATAGCAGAGAGCTGGATCGGAAGTGGAGCAGCCAGGACTCCAACCGGTACCCATATGGGCTGCCGGCACTGCAGGCGGTAGCTTTACCCACTACGCCACTGCTGCACTCTTTTAATGCTAGTGAGAAGCAAGTCTTTCAGGCTGCCTAGGGATCCACTTTGCCTGCCTTTCCCACTGAGAGGAGACTTGAAGGCCATGGAAAGCCAGTTGAACTGGCACAGCCACACGTTGGGCCCTCTCCAAATGTCCCTTTTGTCCTTGAGGCCAGATGCGCTAGTAAACAGAGATAAGGGATAAGATAACCAGGTGGGAAGCAGGCACATTCAGGAGTCACAGCCTTGTCTGGTTAAATTCTTGACTAGTACAGAAAAGGGCACCTTTGAAGCAGCACTCATGCTTATTTATTAAGGAGTGAGCCACCACCTGGAAGGCTGGGCCTGATGGGCCAGGAGCTTTTTCCGGGTCTCCCATGTGGGTGCCCGGGCCTAAACGCTTGGGCCATCTTCTACTGCTTTTCCAGGTGCATTAACAGGGAACTGGATCAGAAATGGAACAGCCTGTGGGGCCGGCATTGTGATGTAGGGGGTAGAGCCGCATCCCATATGGGCACTGATTTGAGTCCTTGCTGCTCCACTTCCAATCCAGTTCTCTATCTCTGCTGTGGCCTGGGAAAGCAGTAGAAGATGGCTAAAATCCTCGGGCCCTTGCACCCGTGTGGGAGACCCGGAAGAAGCTCTTGGCTCCTGGCTTTGGATCAGCGCAGCTCTGGCTGTTGCGGCCAATTGGAGAGTGAACCATCGGATGGAAGACCTCTCTCTCTCTCTCTTCTCTGCGTCTCCTCTCTCTGTGTAACTCTGACTTTCAAATACATAAATAGGGGCTGGCACTGTGGCGCAATAGGTTAGCGCCTGGCCTGAAGAACTGGCATCCCATATGGGCACAGATTCTAGTCCCAGCTACTCCTCTTCCGATCCAACTCTCTGCTATGGCCTGGGATAGCAGTAGAGGATGGCCCAAGTCCTTGGGCCCCTGCACCCGTGGGAGACCCGAAAGAGTCTCCTGGGTCATGGCTTCAGATCGGCACAGCACCAGCCATTGCGGCCATTTGGGGAGTGAACCAGCAGATGGAAGACCTACCTCTCTGTCTGTAACTGTCTTTCAAATATATAAAATAAATCTTTAAAATAAATAAATAAATAGAAAGATATTAAAAATAAAAAAAGAAAGAAATGGAACAGCCTGGGCACACTGGCTCCCACGGCACGGCAGGCAGCAGCTTAACGCACTGTGCTACAATGCCAGCCCCTATAGACCATTTTAATCATAGATAAAATGACAGATAATATATACGCTTAATAAATATTAACATTTTGATCCATTTTATTTTATATATGTAGATATATTTTTAAAATATTTACTAGTTTGAAAGGCAGAGAAACAGAAGGAAACACACAGAGAGAAAGATTTTCCATCCACTGGTTCACTTGCCAAATGTGTGTAACAGCTGGCTGGGCCATGCTGAAGCCAGGAACCAAAAACTCTATCTAGGTCCCCTGGCAGGGACTCAAGCACTTGGGCTATCATCTGCTACTTCCCAAGGTGTATATTAACGAAAGTTAATCGAATCGGAAGCAGAAGCAGGGTTCCACTGCAGGTATTCCAACGTGAGAAGTAGGCATCTCAGCTGGGTGCAGGGGCCCAACGACGTGGGCCATCTTCCACTGCCTTCCCAGGCCATAGCAGAGAGCGGGATTGGAAGTAGAGCAGCCAAGACTCGGACCGGTGCCCATATGGGATGCCAACACTGCAGGCGGCGGCTTTACCGGCTACACCATAGCTGCTGGCCCCTTAATAAATTTTTTAAAAAGCCTTAGTAAAGCTAAAACTTATGAATGATGAAATATTTCAGAAAAATTTCAAAGATAATATAGCATCACTGTTGTTTTAGGATCAGGGAATTAAGCTTTGTGGCCCATTTACATGAGTTTCTTTGAAGAAACTGTAATGCAGTTTTTGTGCTGTCTTTGACCTAGTTTTCAGGCCCTGGCTACAGGCCAGTCAGTTCCTCTTCTTGAGCGAGCGATTAAGTCCCCACCCCTAACCATCTCCCTTATCACGGCTTTTACACTCTGGGCCAATACAGGCACATTGACCCTAATCACCCCAAGGCAAGTACCAGACAACGGGGCATCCTCTGGGCCTCGGAGCCCCCTAATATCACTCAAATCAGCCAATCCTGAAGCTGTGTGCCCTGCCTAACCAGTTCCTTCCTGTAAAAACCACAATAAAGGTTGCGGCCCCCCACCCCCATCTTATGACCTATCCCAGTATCCCCCCCGAGTGAACCCACACGGAGTGCTGTGTTCTCACTAGGGAACTGGGAGTCCAGTAGTCCCCTTCATTGTGGTTTTGTTTTCTGTTGCCCAAGGTCAACTACAGTCCAAAAATAATACATGGAAAATTCCAGAAATAAGCAACTCAACGGCTTTGAAACACACCATTCCTAGTAGTGTGATGAAATCACACAGCTCTGCCTGGGTTTCAAGTCATCTTTTTGTCCAGAGTATCTGCTGTATATGCCCCCTTGTTAATATGTACAACAGATTATTTTGAAGAAGGCCAAATTAACATACTTTTATTTCCAGTATGTTATTATAATTGTTGTATTTTATTATTATTATTATTTTTTTTTGACAGGCAGAGTGGACAGTGAGAGAGAGAGACAGAGAGAAAGGTCTTCCTTTGCCGTTGGTTCACCCTCCAATGGCCGCCGCGGCCGGCGCGCTGCGGCCGGCGCACTGCGCTGATCCGATGGCAGGAGCCAGGAGCCAGGTGCTTTTCCTGGTCTCCCATGGGGTGCAGGGCCCAAGCACCTGGGCCATCCTCCACTGCACTCCCTGGCCACAGCAGAGGGTTGGCCTGGAAGAGGGGCAACCGGGACAGAATCCGGCGCCCCAACCGGGACTAGAACCTGGTGTGCCGGCGCCGCTAGGCGGAGGATTAGCCTAGTGAGCCGCGGCGCCGGCTTATTATTGTTTTTAAATCGCTTTCTATGCCTCATTTATAAATTAAACCTTATCATAGGACAAAACCATATAAATAGGTCTGTACTATCTGAGTTTTTGGGTATCCAGTAGTGGTCTTGGATTGTATTGGTGGGGGAGGCTACTGTGCAATAAACCCACAAATTCTTATCTGGTTTTTCTCTCTTGATCTTATCTCACTCAAAGAAATATTTTTAAAGCAATTTAAAACAGTTCCTTCCCACTGCAGCTTCTACTGCACCACCATGGTTGAATGGGTGGGAGGGAGCCTGGACTGAGGTTCCTGGTTAGCTCACATTCTTGGCTGCCCACCAGCCTCCATGGCGGGAAGGGGGGAAGGGCAGATAAAGCAGGCCAACACTCCTGAGCCTCACTCCACTGAGGAAGAGAACAGCAGGGTAGAGTGTGGAGCTGGCCAAGTGGGTTCCAGCCTCCTTTTTTTTTTTTTTTTTTTTTTAATTTATTTATTAGAAAGGCAGAGTTAGAGAGATCTTTCATCCACTGGTTCACTCCCCAGATGGCTGCAACGGCTGGAGCTGGGCAATCCGAAGCCAGGAACCAGGAGCTTCTTACGGGTCTCCCTGCTTGGGTGCTGGGGCCCAAGCACTTGGGCCATCTTCTACTGCTTTCCTAGGCCACAGCAGAGAGCTGGATCGGAAGCCAGGACTCGAACCGGTGCCCATATGGGATTCCAGCCCTGCAGGCAGCTGCTTTACCATCTATGTCACAGCGCCTGGATTTGTTTGTATCACTTGGTATTTGTTGAAAAGCAACATGTCTTGCTAATATTTACGTTTTGGGCACTTTATTGACCCCAGAACAAAACAAAACCCAAGTTTATCCTGGAAACATGACACAAGTTGGAGATTTTTTTTTTTTTTGACAGGCAGAGTGGACAGTGAGAGAGAGAGACAGAGAGAGAAAGGTCTTCCTTTGCCGTTGGTTCACCCTCCAATGGCCGCCGCACCGCGCTGATCCTGGCAGGAGCCAGGAGCCAGGTGCTTTTCCTGGTCTCCCATGGGGTGCAGGGCCCAAGCACCTGGGCCATCCTCCACTGCACTCCCTGGCCATAGCAGAGAGCTGGCCTGGAAGAGGGGCAACCGGGACAGAATCCGGCGCCCCAACCGGGACTAGAACCCGGTGTGCCGGCGCCGCAAGGTGGAGGATTAGCCTATTGAGCCACGGCGCCGGCTCACAAGTTGGAGATTTTTATATTATCATCATGATGGTTGATAATGGTGCCTTTGAAGTTTTCTGATCTATAGAAGAAAGAAAAAAAAATAATGATAATGACAGCCAGGGAAAGGGACCCACGGCATAGCTCGGGACTCCCTTTGTGCACAAAGGAGAAGCCAGAGTTTCCTCAAAAACCGACCTGCACCCCAGGGCGCCCGCCTGAATCCTGCCCTCCTCGGGGTCCCTGGGGGCAGGGGTCGCAGCTGCGCCGAACTGGGAAGCTCAGAAGTCCCCGGCCCAGGTCCGGGTTGGCGAGGGGCTGCGGGAGACGCTGCGCTTTGTGCGCGGCGGCCCGCAGCGGCTGCAGCTGCGCCACCTGCTAAGGGCGGCTCGTGCGGGTCTCCGGGGTGTGTGTGGGGGTGGGGGGCGGCAGGAAGCGATCGGGGGAGGGGTGTGTGTGGGGGTGGGGGGCGGCGGGAAGCGAGCGGGGGCGGGTGGGGGTGGGGGGCGGCGTGAAGCGATCGGGGGAGGGGTTGTGGGGGGGTGGGGGGCGGCGGGAAGCGAGCGGGGGAGGGGTGTGTGTGGGGGTGGGGGGCGGCGGGAAGCGATCGGGGGAGGGGTGTGTGTGGGGGTGGGGGGCGGCGGGAAGCGAGCGGGGGAGGGTGGGGGTGGGGGGCGGCGGGAAGCGATCGGGGGAGGGGTGTGTGTGGGGGTGGGGGGCGGCGGGAAGCGATCGGGGGAGGGGTGTGTGGGGGGGTGGGGGGCGGCGGGAAGCGATCGGGGGAGGGGTTGTGTGGGGGTGGGGGGCGGCGGGAAGCGAGTGGGCTCCGGCTGGGGGCGGCGCCTCTCCCTTCCTTTCCCGCCAGGGCGCGCCACGCCCGGCTGGCTGTCCGCGTTGCGTAACAGTCCAGTCCCCGCGGCGAGCGGTGCAGAGTGGCTCGCGGCCCTCACGGCTGAGGCGGCCGGTAGACCCGCACCTCCGTGCTCCGGCAGCGGCGCTGGGCCGCAGGACTTCTCCCGGCACCTGGGGGACAGAACCTGCCCTGGTCCCGTGAGCCGTGTTTTCTGTGGCCCTCTTGAAGTGTGACAAGGCCCCCGGGGTGAGGAAAAGCTAGACTCCAAAAGGAGCGGTCCTTGTCCCTCCAGGGATGGAAGAAGACAGTGCAATCAAGTGTACAGGGTGAGCCTACATGCCGTAGAAGGTTCTGGAAGGAGGTACCCAAGATGTGTGGGTTATTGGGACTCCTGCCTATTTTTGTTTTTCCAGCTCTAACTCCTTACTTCTCAGTTTCTCCAACCTCACTTCATCTTGGACCTGACAGCCTCTACAGGGCTCATCTGTGCCTCTTAGCAATGTCACTTCCACCCTTCCAGCATTAGGATCTAAAGAGTGTTTTGCGCGGCAGGGAAGCAGTTCTTCAACGCCCCTGAACGACCATTTTAGAGAGGCCAGAAATGATGATGATAAAGGCTATGAATGAGTCACGGAATTTGTTATGCAGAGGGGAGTGACTCAGCAATAAATCTATGCTTCCACAAAGAGCACTGTTAGAAAAGAACTTTAGTGGGGCCGGCGCTGTGGCACAGCAGGTTAAACCGCCGCCTGCAGTGCTGGCATCCCATATGGGCACAGGTCCAAGTTCCTTGCTGCTCCTCTTCTGATCCAGCTCCCTGCTATTAAGCCTGGGGAGGCAGAGGAGGATGGCCCAAGTCCCTGGACCCCTGCCACCCAGGTGGGAGACCCAGATGAAGCTCCTAGCTCCTGGCTTCCTCCTGGCCCTGTCATTGAGGGCCATTTGGGGAGTGAACCAGCGGTGGAAGATTCTGTCTCTCAGTCTCTTCTCTCTATAACTTTGACTTTCAAATAAATACATAAATCTTAAAAAAAAAAAAGAAAAGAAAAGAAATGTGGAAAAGTAAAGTCTGTTAACTTGATAGTGGAATATGTTTATTTCTGCACTTGGGAATTAGCCTGGCTACAGTTCTGCACGTTATGAAAAAACAAGGACTAAAGGTCCCACGTAGATTTAAAATTTTTTTTAAAGATTTATTTATTTGAAAGAGTTACACAGAGAGAGAAGGAGAGGCAGAGAGAGAGAAGTCTTCCATCTGCTGGTTCACTCCCCAATTGGCCGCAATGGCTGGAGCAGCACCAATCCAAAGCCAGGAGCCAGGAGCTTCTTCTGCGTCTTCCCATGTAGGTGCAGGGCCCCAAGGACTTGTACCGTCTTCCACTACTTTCCCAGGCCACAGCAGAGAGCTGGATGGGAAGTGGATCAGCTGGGACTCAAACCGGCACTGCAGGCGACAGCTTTACCCACTACACCACAGCCCTGACCACGCCCCCCCATGTAGATTTAATCCAGAAAAACAGGGCAGTGTGTGATACCTCATTCCTTGCTGCCCTTCCACCCCTCTGCCGCCTCTTCCTGCCCTCTTAGCTGGTTACACTGCAGTTCTCAGAGATGTTCTAACCTGCTTCCCCATTGCAGGCTGCAAGAAGGCAAATAGGTTTATCTCCCCAAAGTATTTCCTCATCCTCTGTTGAATGACATCAGGAGGAATTTAGAAACCATTTTGGTTGCCAGCACTATGGTATAGAAGGTTAATCTTCAGCTTAGTGTTGGCTATCCCATATGAGCACTGGTTCAGGTCCTGGCTGCTCCACTTATAATCCAGCTCCCTGCTGATGCACCTGGGAAAGCAGCAGAGGATGGCCTGGTGCTTGGGCCTCTGCACCCACGTGGGAGACCCAGAAGAAGCTCCTGGTTCCTGGCTTCGGCCTGGCCCAGCCCCAGTCATTGTGGCCATTTGTGTGTTTTGGGGGAATAAACCAGTGGATGGAAGATTCTCTCTCTCTGCTTTTCAAATAAATAACTAAATCTTTAAAAATAAAAAATAAAATAAAAATAATTTTTGAATTGGCTGTGGAAAACTTAGGGTCTATTCTGGAGCCCTAGGCACCACTATGCCTCCTCACTTGGCCAGGAAGCCACCTGCCTGGTGCTGTGTGCAAAAGGTCTTTATGTGATGATGAGCCTGACTGAGAGACGGCTAGTTTTACTAGTGCCATCAGGTGGGAAGTGGCAAATCCTGGCTTTAAACCACTTAGTTGAATCTTCAGTTCTGTGTTTCTCTTAAACACTACTAGAGGTTCTACTCCTGGCTGCTTTGATTCCCAACCCAGCTTTCTGCTAATGCATGGGGAAAGCAGAGGCAGATAGCCTGTGGGTCCCTTCACCCATGTAGGAGGCACGGATGGAGTTTCTGGCTCCTGGCCTTAGCCTGGGTCAGCCCTGGCTGTTGTAGCCATTTGAGGAATGATCAGGTGACTGGAAAGTGGCTGGAATATCTCTCTGTATCCTGCTCATTCGCGCGCTCTCTCTCTCTCTCTTTCTGTGTGTGTGTGTGTCTGCCTTTCAAATAAACAAATCTTAAAAAAAAAAAAAAAAAAACTACACAGCTACTAGATTGTACGCAGGCACAGGCAGGCCTCACCATATTTGGATTTTGTTTACCGTGGTCATGTTAAGTAACACCCCTGCCTCCACAACAGGGTTCAAATTTCACAGTTCATAGTATGAATCCTAAGCTTCACTGCCAGCTCCTCAGGCCACAGATCACTGCCTACCCTAGAGAAGCACAGGTATTCAGTGACCTGTTATGTTTGCTCTGAGCCTGGGGGCGATTGGCCACTGTGCACGCAGCACTCAGTTCACCTGTAGGTAGAGAGCAGGTACTTTGGGTTGTCTCCCAGTCATATTTAACCCATGTGCTAGTTTACAAAAAAAAAAAAAAAGAAAAAAGAAAAGAAAGAAAGAAATCAAAGGAGGGAATTCCCCAGCAAAATGCAAGTTCAGCCAGTGAACCACAAATGATACTGGTAGGAGTGAAACGCAAATTGAATGCTAAGGGAGTGATACAGGAAGTAGCTTAGCAGGGAGGGAGGAGTTGACACCGTCACTGGATCTGCAGCTGCAGGGGGTGGTCCAAGGGGAGCTTAATATGAAAGAGCAAAGTGTTTAGGAGGAAAGAATGAGCGAGTTCATGGGAAGTGATACCCACAAAATGCTCACATTATAAAAATGTTGGGGATACTTAATGGCATTAAAAATTGCAATGGAGGGGCCGGCACTGTGGTGTAGTGGGCTAAGCCTCTGCCTACAGTGCCGGAATCCCATATGGACACCGGTTGGAGTCCCGGCTACTCCTCTTCTGATCCAGCTCTCTGCTATGGCCTGGGAAAGCAGTACAAGATGGCCCAAATCCTTGGGCCCCTGCACTCACGTGGGAGACCCAGAGGAAGCTCCTGGCTCCTGGCTTTGGATGGCGCAGCCCCGGCCATTGCAGCCAACTGGGGAGTGAACCAGTGGATGGAAGATATCTCTCTCTCTCTCTGCCTCTGCCTCTCTGTAACTCTGCCTTTCAAATAAATAAATAAATCATTTTTTAAAAAATGATAAAAGCTGATTCACATTTATTATAAAACAGTATTAAGATTGCCAAAACATAGGAAAAATATTGTTGTATGACAAATAAAAAGGCAAACATTGCTCAAATTGCCTTTGGTAAGCATTTTTCAAATAAAACTCAATATTCCTGACTTTCAAATATTTATTTATTTGAAAGGCAGAGTGACAGAGAGAGAAAGACTGAGAGAGAGATCTGTTTTCCATCTGCTAGTTCATTCCCCAGATGGCTGCAATGGCTGGGACTGGGCTAAGCTGAAGCCAGGATCCAAGAACTCCAGCCTACCCTCCCACATGGCTTGCAGGGTCACCACACTTGGCTCATCTTTTGCCTTCCCAGGCTCATAAACAGGAAACTAGATCAGAAGTGGAGTAGCCAGGAGTTGAACTATTACTCTGACGTGGGATACTGGTCTTGCAAATGGTGGCTTAACCCACTGAGCCACAGTGCCAGCCCTTCCTGATATATTAAGTGAAACAGTACTAAATAAATGTTAGTTTTCCTATTTGCCTTGCCATGTACATTTATAACTGAAAATCAGAGAGCTTTTAATGTTTTAGCAAAAAATTGTGTAGGTGGGGAATGGGTGTTTGGCCTGCTGATTAAAATACTACTTGGGATAATATTTACACTGAAGTCTTGACTCTGTTCCAAATTACCCACTTCCTGCTGATGTGCACCCTGGGAGCGGTGGTGATGCCGAATCCTTGGATCCCTGCCCCTAATGTGGGAGACCTGGATTGAGTTCCAGGCTCCTGGTTGTGGCCTGGTCCAGCCCCAGTTATTGCAGTATTTGGGTAGTGAACCAATGAATGGGAGATTTCTCTCTGTCTCTCTGCCCCTCAAATAAATACATTTTTGAAGGTCACAGAATAATCGTAATATCTCCCATGGATTATTAAGGTCACTTTGCATGGTTTCACATTGCATGTTCACTTTTACAGTCTCACACTGCTGTGCAAAGTGAGGCCACACATGTACACACATGCACACAGAGCAAAGTATCAGTCTGGTGTGAGAGGACGGTGGTTAGATGGGACTCTTGCACTCTGGGTTTCTGTGCAGCCCTCTACTATCTGGTTAGCTTTGAAAGAGCTGCTTACCTTCCCTGGATTGAGTGGCCTTGACAGTGAAATTGAAGTAAACCATCTTAGCTGGGGCTGTTCAGTGCTGGCCTGACTTGACAATCAGACCTGTCTTGTCCTCATAGAGTGGGCCCCCTGAGACTCAATCTACAATGAAGTCTTGAATATGGAATCTGTAAATTAGTCTTCTGACATCTTTAAAAGCAATGAAAAGCAACACGATACTTCCTATGAACTTAAAACTTAGCATTTCCTGTTGGGATGTTGGATACAAACCATAAAATTGGTTTCCATCTGTCCTGACCAGACCTGACAGAGATGTTTCCACAGATAAGCTCCCATCACCTAGGCTACTCTTGGTGCCAAATCCACTCAGCCCACTGTGCCCCTCAACCAGACCTTCATGTTTGTAAGTAGGAAAGGATTCTGGAAGTTTCACTTTTGCTCCATTTTTTTAATTAAAAAAAATTTAAAGATTAATTTATTAATTTATTTATTTGAAAGTCAGAGTTACAAAGAAAAAGGGAGAGACAAAGAGACAATGAGATCTTCCATCTGTTGGTTTACTCCCCAGATGACCACAATGGCCAGGACTGGGCCAAACCGAAGCCAGGAGCCAGGAGCTTCTTACAGATCTCCCACACAGGTGGTAGGGACCCAACCACTGGGGCCATCTTCCACTGTTCTTCCTAGGCTATTAACGGAACTAATGGGCCGGAGCTGTGGCATAGCGAGTAAAGCCTCTGCCTTCAGTTCGATTCCTGGCTGCTCCACTTCTGATCCAGCTCTCTGCTATAGCCTCGGAAAGCAGTAGAAGATGGCCCAAGTCCTTGGGTCCCTGCGCCCACATGGCAGACCCAGAAGCTCCTGGCTCCTGGCTTCGGATCAGCATAGCTGTAACTGTTGTGGCCACTTGGGGAGTGAACCAGAGGATAGAAGACCTCTCTCCCTCTCCCTCTCCCTCTGCCTTTCAAATAAATAAATAAATCCTTCAAAACAAAAAGGGAGCTGGATCTGAAGTGGAGCAGCCATGACAGGAACAGGTGCCTACACCGAGTGCCAGCATTTCAGGTGGCGGCTTTACCTGCTATGCCACAAAGCTGGCCCGGATTTAAAAAAAAAAAAAAAAAAAAAAAAAAAAAAACAACTTTTTTTTTTTTTTAACAGAGAAAGGGAGAATGACAGGACAGACAGGGAGAGATCTTCCATCCATTGGTTCACTCCTCAAATGGCTGCAACAGCCAGGCAAGGGCCCAAGTGCTTGGACCTGGACCATCTTCCGCAGCTTTCCTAGGCACATTAGCCGCTGTTCCCATGTGGGAAAAACGGATGAAGTTCCTGGCTCCTAGCTTTGGTCTGGCCATCTCGGGAGTGAACCAGACAATTGAAAGATCTCCCTCTCCCTCCCCCACCTCTGTCTGTAATTTTGCCTTTTAAATTAAATTTAAAAACAAAACAAAAAACTTAAGCCCTGGAGGTAGAGCCAGAGCAAAATGTCCTGAGGCCTAGTGGCACACCTTCATTCTCTGTCCTTGAGATTTCAAGGCCCTGGGCTGTTCACATAGGAAGCAATTTATAACAAGCCGCTTGCAAATCTTAGCCACTGGACAAGGACTTTCATGTGAAGTCACCCAATGTAGGGTAACATTTCATAGGTGACAAATGGAGTTACAGTGAGTCCTGGTGGGACTCCATTCTTTTTAAAACTGTCTTTCAAGATTCATTTTATTTATTTGAAGAACAGTTACAGAGAGAGGTAGAGACAGAGAGAAAAGACAAAGACAGAGAGGTATTCCATCCTATGGTTCACTCCCCAAATGGCCGTAACAGCCAGAGCTAAGCCGATCCGAAGCCAGGAGCCAGAAGCTTTTTCCAGGTCTCCCACATGGGTACAGGGGCCCAGGCACTTGGCCCATCCTTTACTGCTTTCCCAGGCTCATTAGCAGGGAGCTGGATCAGAAGTGGAGGAAGCAGGACCCAAACCGGCGCCCATATGGGATGTGGACGCTGCAGGCCAGGGCTTTAACCCGCTGCGCCACAGCACCTGCCTGGGTCTCCATTCTAAGATGAGAAGTAAATACACCCACAAGCTAAAAGTGTCCTGATAAGGAATTACAAGGCCGCACTTTCTTCTGTATATACACGTGAAACTCCCTAAAGCAAAGTGAAGTTGATGATGGAATTCAGTAATTAGGGGTGGGTGTTTGGCAGAGTTTAACTGAACCACAGGATGGAAGATCTCTGTGTGTCTGTGTCTCTGTGTTTTGTGTGTGTGTGTTGTTGTTTTTTTTTTTTTTTTTTTTTTTAGAAATTCAGTAATTAGAATTAAAAGCAAGATTTATCAGACAGAGGAGTTGTGACCCTACAGGGTAAGCCCAGAAGGGCATTGAGGCAGAGCCCCAACCCCATTCCCAGCCCCAAGGCAGCTCTCAGAGTGCCAGGTGGGTGATAGGGTTTGTGGGTTTCCTTTATGGTAGCCTAAAGCTGTGTCCTCCCACAGAGGCCTGCTGAACAGGGGAAATGCTGCTAGTGCCACTGGAGACTTGA
The DNA here is from genome assembly GCF_051225735.1 of Oryctolagus cuniculus. NCBI lineage: Eukaryota > Metazoa > Chordata > Mammalia > Lagomorpha > Leporidae > Oryctolagus > Oryctolagus cuniculus. The sequence continues at coordinate 89,335,912 of NC_142881.1, read as the reverse complement.
CTTTAGTTTTGCTAAACACTAGTTTTAATTGTAAAATGCACATAAAGCTTACCATCTTAGTCATTCTTCAGTGTACAGTTCAGATGTAATAACCACATGTTGTGTGAGCCAGTCTCTTGTCATCTTGCAAAACTGAAATTCCTCAACCATAAAACCACTCCCCAATTCCTCCCCCTCTCCTACCCCAGCAGCCACCATTCTACTTTGCTTATATGAATTTGACTATTCTGGGTCCTGCAAGTGGAAACAAGTATTATTTGCCGTTCTGGGACTGGCTTATTTCTCCTAGCATAACACACAGGTTTATGCATGGGTTAGCCTGTGTCAGAATTTCCTTCCTTTCTAAGACTGAATGATATTCCATTGGTAGAGTCAGATTAAAAAAATTTTTTTTTACAGGCAGAGTGGACAGTGAGAGAGAGAGAGAAAGGTCTTCCTTTTCCGTTGGTTCACCCTCCAAATGGCCGTTGCGGCCGGCGCACCATGCTGATCTGAAGCCAGGAGCCAGGTGCTTCTCCTGGTCTCCCATGCGGGTGCAGGGTCCAAGCACTTGGGCCATCCTCCACTGCACTCCCAGGCCACAGCAGAGAGCTGGACAGGAAGAGGAGCAATCGGGACAGAATCCGGCACCCCGACTGGGACTAGAACCTGGGGTGCCGGTGCCGCAGGTGGAGGATTTGCCTATTGAGCCGCGGCGCCGGCCATTAATTTTTTTTTTTTTTTTTTTAGTTTGAAAGCCAGAGCAAGAGAGAGCAGATAGATATAGAAATATTCTACCCATTGGTTCTCCTCCCCACAATGGCTGCAACAACACCCAGGGCTGGGCCAAACCAACGCCAGGAGCCAGGAGTTTCATCCATGGGGGTGCTGAGGCCCAAGTACTTGGGCCATCTTCCACTGCTTTCCTAGGCACACCAGCAGAGAACTGGATAGGAAGTGGAGCTGCCAGGACTCAAAGCAGTGCTCACTTGCAATGCTGGCGTTTGCAGGTGGTGGCTTAATCCACTGTACCCTGTGGCTGGCCCCAGAAGCCTGGAACTTAATCTGGGTCTCCTACATGGCTGGTAGGCATCCAAGTAACTGAGCCATCACTTGCTTCTGTCTACGTTACTCACCAGCAGGAAGCTGTTATGGGAAGCAGAGCTGGGACTAACATGCAAGCATTCCAATATGTCTTGTAACGTGTCAGAACTTGGGGATATGAGCATACTGCTGCACCAAACCTCCACCCTAATAACTTTAATTAATTAATTAATTACATGCAGAATACATGAATAGAGTATTCAGTATATACTGAATCATATACAAATATTAAAATAACTTTGCCTATTTCTTCTTTTTTTGTAATTGTGGCTACTAGAATATTTTTAATCATGTGGAAAGTGTGTATATGAAAAAGCTGTGCATCAATTTTTTTACTTATTTAAAGATTTATTTACTTATTTAAAAGGCAGAGGTACAGAGAGGGAGAAACAGAGGCAGAGAGGGAATGAGAGAGAGGGAGAAACTTCCATTTGCTGGTTCACTTCCTAAATGGCCACAACAGCCAGGGCTCTGCCAGGTTGAAGCCAGGAGTTTCCTCTGGGTCTCCCATATGGGTGCAGGGGCCCAAACACTCAGGCCATCTCCTACGGCTTTCCCAGGCTCATTAGCAGGGAGCTGGATCAGAAGAGCAGCCTGGACTTGAACTGGCAGCCATATGGGAATCTGGCACTGCAGGTGGCAACTTTACCACAGCACTGGCCCCACTATGCATGTTGCATGGATTTAAAAACTTATTCTGCACAAAAATAAACTTCCCTTTTACATTCTGTTTTCCATTAACTTTTTGAGGCAGCCCCCTCCCTCTCCTACCACATAATGAAAACCTGATTGCAAAAACTCCTTCTCTCTACGTTGCAATTTTTGTATGTCAAATAAACCTTCATGCTTGCTTCTGCCTTTAGCATTCATGACCATTTTTCATTATGAAAGGATTTCCTGAATGGAAACATCTGTCCCCTGTTACTGTGAAAGGCTGGGCTGTCCTATGGTGACTTGTTTGCTGTTTGGGCTTGGGTATTTTGTTTTCTGTCTTGTTAATGTGTTAGCTTGGTGGCTTCCCTTACCGTGTTAATTGCTGTGCCTGGGGAAGGCAGAGGGCTGCCTGACAACAAGGAGGGCTCAGGAGATGTGTTAATGTGCTTGCAGAATCAAGAGAGAGAGAGATCTTCCTTCCTTTGCTTTTGATTTGACAATGCTGCCTTGCACAACTTCTGTTTAGTGTGGTTCTTACATTTTGAGAGATTTTTTTCACTCTCAAAGCAGTCAGGAATCCTGGGCTTACCTGGCTCATGTGACAGTGTAACAGGCCTAGACCAGGTGTGATTCCTTTCAGAATCTGATAGCTGCATACCTTTTTCCTTCTTTCTTTTAGATTTATTTTATTTATTTGAAGGGTAGAGTTACTGGGAGAAAAAGTGGGATCTTCCATTTGCTGGTTCACTACCCAGATGGCCTCAATGCCCAGAGCTGGAATGATCTGCAGCCAGGAGCTTTGTCCCGGTCTCCCATGTGGGTGAACTCAGGAGGGAATTAAAAAACGTCAGGAAGGGCTCCTGGCTTCGGATTGGCGCAGCTCCAACTGTTGTGGCCATCTGGGGAGTGAGCCAGAGGAAGACTCTCTGTGCCTCAAAAAAAAAAAAAAAAAAAAAAAAAAAAAAAAAAAAAAAAGTCAGGAGGGGGAAGAGGTAGAGGTAAGGTAAGGAGGAAGATGTCTGTTGTGACTATACTTCAGCAGCTCATGCCAGTGGTGTTCGTGATGCAATAACTATTCCCACTACTCTGGTCAACAGCAAAAATCCGGCTTCTCCCTGGAGAGCAAGTTGTGCAGAAGCATTTGTCTTCGTAAGGTTTTTATTTTGGGATAATCTTAGATCCACAGAACATTTGCAGATTGCACAGGGAGCTTCTTTACCACGTTTATCTAACCCTATAGTTAGATAACCACGGCACATTTATTTCCCCCAAATATAATATTATTCAAGCACATTTATTAAAACTAAGAAACTGGTATATTAAGACTGTAGCTTATCTGATTTCACCAATTTCTCCAGCAATGTCTTTTTTTTTTCCAGCAATGTCCTTCGGCTGTTCTTGAACACAATCCAGAATCACATTTAGCAAATGAGTATTTTATATACTACGATCTTGATCGCTTACCACTATCATTAGAAAGATTAGGCATCCAGGCTTTGAGATCTTTCAGTGTGCACGAGGTATGTCTAACTCACGTATATAAGTGTATTCTTACAGGCAATGCCCGTCAGGGGCAGTCAGGGTGGTGGAATGGGTGACTTCCGGGAATGGATGTATTCCTCGCTCCACCAGTTATTACTGAGTTGTGAGTTTCGCGCTGAAGGAGCCCTCGCTCCCCGGGGAACCATGCGGCCTCAGGAGACTAGTTCTAGCCGGCTGTGACAGCATCTGGGGTTGTGGCTGGCGATGTGGGGGAAGGCGCCAACCGATCTGGCTCGGTGCTGTCAGAAAACAAGGGCAATTCGGGGATTATCTTGGCGATTTTTAGGTAGAAGGCAGAAGCCCCGGAGCAGGGCTAGCAAAGCCGGAGCCGTCCGTCACCGTGGTGTTTCCTTATCTGAGGCGAACCGGTGCTTGCCTTTCACCACTCGGACTCCGTTACGGAGCGGCCTTATTTTGTTCTCCTTCCGAAACACCCTCGCCTGACCGCCCACATCCTGCGAAATCGTTTACGTCTAGCATGGCGCCTGCAGCCCGCCTTTTTCTGAGCCACGTTCAGAAGAGAAACAGCGCGGCCTCGCGCAGACGCCGGGCGCCACCCGGGGCACGCACGCGGACCCGAGGGCTCCGGCAGGCTCGTCGGGCGCGGCCGCGCGGGCCTCGGCCTCCCCGCGCTCGCCCGCCGCAGGGAGCGGCTCCCGTCGTCTCCCCTCGGGCGGCTCCAGCGCTCCCTCAGCGCCGCCTCGCCCTTCAGCGGGCTCGCGCATGCGCCGCCGCAGCCCGCCCCGCGGCGCGCGCGTCACAATGGCGCCGGGGTGGAGGCCGAACCGCGCGCCGTGTCTTCCTGAGGAAAGCGGGCCCCGGAGGGCGGCCGTTCATTCGGTGGGCGCTGCCACCGCTGGCTGCAGAGCGGGCCCGTGGGGCCGAGCACGCCGGGAGCCGGAAGTCCCCTGACTGACGGGCGGGCGCGCGCCTGCCACCGCCCCTCGGAGGCCCCGCCCAGGGCGCGCCGCCGCGGTTCCCATGGTAACGGTAAACAAGCGGCTCTAGCTCACTGACCGCCGCTGGAGTGCCCAGTGTAGCGGCCTCCTCTAGGTAGGTGCTGGAGCCGGAGCGTGGCCCGGTGGGGGGCGGCGGTCTCAATCCCTGGACTGGCCCCGCTGCGGGTGTTGCCTGCGCGGCTGGTGTCGCGAGTGGGCGAGGCGGGGTCCGAGGGCGAGGGTCGCTCTCCCCGGCTCTGCTGCGCCTTGGGCTCTGCGGGGCAGCGGCCGGCGAGGCGGGGCCGGACGTTGAGCCCCGCACGCGGTGGGGGCGGGGTGGCGCCGTCCGCGGGCCAGGGACTGCGGGGCCCGAGGGAGCCCTGAGTATGGCTGCTGGCCCCAGTGGGGAGGGGCCAGTCCGTTTACCCTGCGGGAATGGAGGCCTGGGGACCCTGCCGAGGCACCCACTCCCGGGCGGGAATGTAGTCCCGGGTGGGTGGGCGTGTGGGGGCCTGGAGGGACCACAGGACTGCACCCTCTGCACGGACTCTGCCAGCGGTGCCGTCGAGAACAGAGGTTCTAGTAGTTACCTCTTTTAAGAGTAAGGCAGATTGAATTCAAGTGGGGGGGCGGGGCTTGACAGGGACCACGGCATTGGGTTCTTGCAGTGGGGGGGGTGTTGCACTCCTGGTTTTTCTTCTTCATTTTAAAAAGTGACCTATGTTCATCTACTTGAAAACTCTTTTGACAGAGACAATACCAAGGTCAAGATCTATCCAGTGACACACTTGCCAAATGGCCAGGCCGTAGCCAGGAGCCCAGACCTCCATCCCAGGGTCCTGACAGAGGCGGCTGTGGGAATCCAGAGCTCCCTGCTAGACCTAATCCAGTTTCTTATCTGCCCTAGTGAGGGGTCAGATGGGTTAATAGGTAGTCAGGGAGGTCCCAGTGGAATTTGGGGTGTGAAACGTTTGCTCCCTTCCCTGTTTGCTAGAACAAACAGGCCGCCCTCCTTCCGAATCTCCACGTTTACCATGAGAATAGCCAGGGAGCTCACAGGTTCCTGTGAAAACTAGTTACCTGCCCCACCCTTCTAGATAGGGTAAAGAATTGTAAATCAGGGCTTTGGATAGGTTTTTGTCCCCCCCCCCCCCCCAACTGAATGCAGTCTGATGGCCAAGTTGTTGTGGTTTTTTTTTTTCCTTCAAAATTGTACATAAAATCCCCTATACTACAAGGTTCTTGGTCCGTGCCACTCTGGGTGGGGGTCTTTGACTCTAATAAATCTTTTAAATCTCTGCTTGGAAATTCTTCCAAGTAACAATGATTTCTCTGCCGCCGTTTTCCCGTAACACTCTCATGTAAGAACACAACCAGGAGACATAGATAAAGGTGAACAAAATAGCAGGATGAATCAAAACACAAGGCACATTGAAGACAAGAGTGCGGCCAATCTCATGACGGGGAATTTTCTCCACCAAAGATAGACTTGACCTTTTTATAGAATAAGGTGCGTATGGTTTTTCCACAACGCTGGTCCTCCAGATTTATTTATTTATTTTATAAGGTTCTGGATGCCTGTGTCACGTGTGGCCCCACATTGCTGGCCTCCAGATGTCACTATATTTATTTGGTTTGAAATATTTCCTCCTTGATTTCGTTTGCTTCCTGGTCTTTTCTGTTGCCTGTTCATGGAATAGTTAACTATTTTTTTTTCCTCCAATCATATCCTTAAAAAATTTTTTTAAAAAACTTTATGTATTTGAAAGCAGAGTGAGAGATCTTCCATCGCTGGTTCACTCTGCAAACGTCTGTGACATCTGAGCCTGGGCCAGGATGAAGCCAGGAGCCAGAAACTCCATCCTGGTCTCCCATGTGGGTGGCAGAGGCCCAAGGTTTGGGCCATCTCCTGCCTTTGACAGATGCACTTTAGCAGGAAGCTGTATCAGGAGCTGAATAGCTAGGACTCAAACCAGTGCTCTACTAGGGGATGTGGGTATCCCAGGTGGCAGCTTAACCCACTGCACCATAATGCCTGCTCCATCTGGTCATATCCTTATATACATTGTGTACTGATTCCTTTTAAACTCATTTGGGAAAGAATTTGAATTTTTAGTTTAGGATTAGTCCAGGGCTTTGTGTTAGGCTTCATATATTTCCTTTATGATCAAATGTTTTTTTCAATTTTCTTATTTACCTATTTGAAAGTCAAAGTTAGAGGGAGAGATAGAGAGAGGGGGAGAGATCTTCTGTCTGCTGGTTCACTCTCCAAATGGCTGCAGTGGCCAGAACTAGGCCAGGACAAAGCCAGGAGCCTGGAGCTTCATCCGGGTCTTCTGCTGCTTTCCCAGGCCATTAGCAGGGAGCTGGATGGGAAGTGGAGCAGCCTGGACTTGAACCAGTACCCATATGAGATGCCAGCATTGCTTTTGTATGTAGCTTTTTCTCCCACATTTTAAAAAACAGATTTATTTGTTTGTTTGAAAGTCAGAGTCACAGACAGAGATGGAGAGCCAGAGAGAGAGAGAGAGAGCGAGAGCTTCCGTCTTCTGGTTCACTCCCCTGATGGCTACAACAGCCAGAACTGGGCCAGGCTGAAGCCAGAGGGGCCCAAGCACATGGGTCATCCTTTGCTGCGCCTCATGGGCCACCAGCAGAGAGTTGGATCTGAAGTGGAGCAGCTGGGACATGAGTAGCCAGGACACTAATGGCACCCGCATGGGATACGAGCATTGCTGGTGGCAGCTCTACCCACTGTGCCACAGTGTCGGCCCTTCTTATCTTAAAAATAAGAAATACGGCCTTATAGACTTTTGGTAGGATTCTAAAATGGTAATAGCCACTCTGGAAAGCATTTTAATGGTTCCTCAAAAATTAAAAATATAATTGCATTGTAATTCAGCAATACTACTTATAGTGATATATCTAAAAGAAATGAGACAGGCAAATATTTTGTATACCCATATTCATAGCAATGTTATTCACAGTTATGAAAGTGAAAGTAACCCAAGAGTTCATTAATAGATGAATAGGTACACAGAATGGCACATACATAAAATGGAGTATTATTCAGCTTTGTATATATGCTAAAAACATTTGTAGTTTTTACTGTGTATGTTTGTTTATTTTAAGGATTTATTTATTTATTTGAAAGAGTTATACTAAGAAGGAGAGGCAGAGAGAGGTCTTCCATCTACTAGTTTACTTCCCAATTGGCCACAATGGCCGGAGCCGGGCCTATCCAAAGCCAGGAGCCAGGAACTTTTTCCAGGTCTCCCATGCATGTGCAGGTGCCCAAGGACTTGGGCCATCTTCTACTGCTTTCCCAGGCATAGCAGAGAGCTGGATCAGAAGTGGAGCAGCTGGGACTTGAACCAGTGCCCATATGAGATGCCGGCATTGCAGCTGGCAGCTTTACCCATTTCTCCACAGCGCCTGCCCCACTGTGTATGTTTATATATGAATTAAACAATATGTTTTCCTTAGTGCCTACATTTGTTAATCAGTGCTGTCTTCCAAGGTTTTTGCAAGTTATTGCAAAGTTATTGCAAGTTATTTGCAAGGTTATTGCAGGTTCAATGGTAATTTTGGCTGTTTTATAACCTTTCATGTAGTAAGTGGGCCACATGCTTCAGCAGTGTACTGTTTGCAGGATGGGATATTACAGTGGTGCTTTGCACAAGCACCTGTCTCCTGGGGCACATATGCCAGACTTCCTTCTGGCTGTGTACCTGTGCCATAGGTACAGGACCATAGGATTTGTCCACATTCTGCTTCATAACACAAGGATAGTTTCCAAAGCAGTTGTGCCAGCCCACCCAGTGGTACTGCTGTATCATACAGGAAGCATACATGTAACTATAAAATAAAACCATGGGACTGGCCTTGAGGCGCAGAGGCCCACGCCGCGGTCTGCATGGCCAGCATCCCACAGGAACTCTGGTTTGAGTCTCTGCTGCTCCATTTCTTCCTTTTTTTTCTTTTTTAAGATTTTATTTATTGAGAGAGAGAGTTACAGAGAGAAAGGTCTTCCATCCACTGGTTCACTCCAAATGGCTACAACCTCTGTAGCCATTGTAGCTGGACCGACCTGGTGAGCTTGTTTGCTATGTCTGTGTCTATTTTTGAAATGTGAACTATTTTGTTCTTTTAAAAAAGTGGCTGTTGAGTTTTGATGCTTCATTATCGTTTCTGAATTACAAGTCCAGACATGGGATTTGCATATATTTTCCTCTGGTTTGTACTTTAACTTTTCTGAACAACAACAACAAAAAGTCAGGTTTATCTACTTCTCCTTTTCTGGATCATGCACTTTTTTTTTTTTTTTAAATATTTATTTATTTGAAAGAGTTACAGGGTGGTGGAGGAGAGAAAGAGAAGGGTCTTCCATCTGCTGGTTCATTCCCCGAATGGCCACCACGGCCAGAGCTAAGCTGATCCGAAGCCAGGAGCCAGAAGCTGCTTCTGGGCCTCCCAGGAGGTTGCAGGGGCCTAAGTACTTGGGCCATCTTCCATTGCTTTCCCAGGCTAATTAGCAGAGAGCTGGATTGGAAGAGGAACAGCCAGGACATGAATCAGCACCCATATGAAATGTTGGCACTGCAGGTGGAAGCTTAACCTTTCATGTCACAGGGCTGGCTCCAATGGTATTATAAATTTTTTTCTTTTAAAAATACATTTATTTATTTGAGAGTTAAAGAGAATGAGAGAGAGGAGGATATTATACCTTAGATTTCTACATGTTGTATTGGTGTTATACAGAAAAATTATTCATTTTTGTAGTTGATCTCATATTCTACTGTGAAGAGTCATGCTGGAAATTGAGGGTGGAAAATATTCCCCCCAAAAGTTTTCCTTAGCAAGGCCACAAGTGCTTGCCTGCCCACTCCTTGGGAGCTTCCAGTCTTAACATGAGAATAGCAAGGGAGTGGGGGCTCCACCCTTCTGAGCTCCCAGTTTATTGTGAAAACAAATTAGGTGTCTTAGCTCTGGGATGGCTCTTTTGTTCTATCCTGAGTGAGCCAGACAGGGTCAAGGATTGCAAATCAGGTCTTTTGATGGGTTTTGTCCCCTGTCTTGTACCTGAATGTCAATCAAAACTGTGCTTAATTAAAACCTGCCAGAGACCACTTTGGGGTGGATTTTGCTCTCTTGGAAGCCCCCCATCCATGCTGCTCTGGCTGGAGGTCTTTGAGTCTAATAAATCTTGCTTTTAAGTCTCTCTGCTTGTCTGCTTGGAAATTCTTCTATGTGAGACAAAGAACCTTGGTAATACCTTCTTCGTCATAACACTGTGACCGTGGTCATCATATAAGCTCTAGGTTTTTCTTTTTGGTATATTTCTTGAGATTTCCATGTAGCAGACCTGGACATCAGCACATAGGAGTTATTTTACTTCTGCTCCAATCCATACTCAACTTTTATTTCCTCTTCCATTGATTTAATGCATTGCTCAGAAAAAAGAAGAGCTTGTTCCCAGTTTAGGGAAGAAATGTACAGTTTTTTTTTTTTTTTCCCCAGTGTGATGCCAGCTGTAGTATTTTTAAGGTTTTCAAAAATATTTTTAAAGTTTATTTTTATTTGAAAGGCAGAGCAACAGAGAGAGAGAGATCTTTTCATCTGCTGGTTTGAAAATACCTCTAACAGCTGGGCCTGGACCAGGCCTGAAGCCAGGAACCAGGAACTCCCAACTGGGTGTCCCCTGTAGGTGGCAGGGTCCCCAGGTACTTGGATCATAGTCTGCTACCTCCCAGGAAGCTGGATAGCAGCAATGGACTTGATCCCAGACATACGGAAATGGGGGTGCAGGCTTCCTAAGTAGCCACTTCAGCTGCTTCCTCAAAACTCCCCTCCCCCCCAGCTGTAGTGTTTGTTGATGCTTTTAACCAAGTTGAGCTGGTTCTCCTCAGTTTGTTTTTCTGCGGTGGTGATTTTATCGTAAAAAGTGTGATTTGGCAACAGCCAAACAGAACTTCTATGCCCTCTCTGGCACAATTTCAAGTGCTCCTGTGTTTGCCAGCCTGCAGGCTACACCCCCCACCCCCACACACTGTTTCTAACTTGGTAAAGGTTTTCATCATCTATGTTGGTACTTTGTTCAGTGTCTTTTCTGTGTCATATCACACAATCACGTCATTGTTACCCCAGCTATTAATATGCTGTATTACGTAGATTGATTTTCAGATGCTGATTCCAAACCCTACTTGGGTGTGGTTTATAATTGCTTTTACATATTGCTGAGTTCTGTTTGCTCATATTTTATGAAAGACTTGACATCTGTATTTATGAGGGATATTGTTTTTTTAAAAACGATTTATTTTTTATTTATTTGAAAGGCAGCGCACAGAGGGAGGAGGAGAGAATCTTCCATCTGCTGGTCCACTTCTCAAATGGCCACAATGGCTGGGGCTGGGCCAGGCCAAAGGCAGGATCCCAGAGCTTCCTCCGGGTCTCCCACATGGGTACACGGGCCCAAACATGTGGGGCCATCTTGCACTACTTTCCCAGGCACTTCAGCAGGGAGCTGCATCAGAAGTGGAGCAGCCAGCTCTTGAACTGGTGCCTAAATGGGATCCCGGCATCGCAGGTGGAGGCCCAACTTGCTGTGCCACAGCCCAGGCCCCTAATCTTTTTTTGTTTGTTTCCTTTTAACTGTCTTTGAGTTTGATATCTGGGTGTAACACTGACCTTATTCAATGAGAATGGAAGTAGTTTTAACTCCCATTTTGTGGGAGATATTTATAAAAATTGTCTTAATCCTTCTTTAAATATTTGGTATACTTTTCCATTGAAACTGAGTCTGAAGATGTTTTGGAAATTTTTCAATTACAGATTCAGTATCTTTATTTCGTGTTGGATGAGTTATGGTACTAGCTTTTAGGAGAATTGGCACGTTTCACCCAAGTTTCCAGATTTGTGAGATAGAGTTCTTTATGGTTTCCTCATATGACTCTCCGATGTCATCTGGTCAAAATCGAGAATTTTCAGCTATTACTTCCTTGAATATTTTCTAGTTCCGTAGACTCCCTGTGGGACTCTGATAACATGAATGTCGGGTCTTTTGTGACTCAATTTTGATTGGGTAAATTCTGTTGTTTGATATTCTTTTTTTTTTTTTTTTTTTTAATTTTTTAAGAGTATTTATTTATTTGGAAGGCAGGAGAGTCAGAAATAGAGGGAGAGATGGAAAGAACAATATCTTTCATCTGATGATTTACTCCCCAAATGGCTGCTATAGGCGTGGGTGAGCCAGGCTGAAGCCAGGAGCCTGGAACTCCATCCTGGTTTCCCTCATGGGTAGCAGGTGCACAAACACTGGGCCATCTGCTGCTGCCTTCCCAGACACATTAGCAGGGAGCTGGATGGGGAGTGGAGCAGCTGGGACTGGAAGCAGCCCTCAGATATGTGATGCCACCATTGCAAGTGATGACTTCACCCATTGTGCCATAATGTTGGCCCTTGTCCCATTTCAAGTCAGCTGGTCTCCTCCCTAGCCCCACCCTTTCATTGGCTCCTTTCTGCTTCCAAACAAACAAGCAAACAATTCTGGTGGGGCATTTGCAGGAAGCTGGGCTGAAAGTGGAGAAACTGGGACTCAACCAGGCACTTTGATGTGGGGTGCTGGTGTTCCAAGTGTATTTTTTTTTTTTCTTTTCCTAAAGATTTATTTATTTATTTGAAAGACAGAAGCAGAGAGAAGAGAGAGGTCTTCCATCTGCTGGTTCACTCCCCAGTTGGCCACAACTGCCAGAGCTGGGCTGATCTGGAGCCAGGAGCTTTTTTGGGGTTTCTTGTGTGGGTGCAAGGGCCCAAGGATGTGGGCTGGTTTTCCAGGCTACAGCAGAAAGCTAGATCAGAAGTGGAGCAGACAGGACTGGAACTGGCACCCATATGGGATGCTGGTACTGCAGGCGGTGGCTTTACCCACTATGCCGTAGCACCGGTCTCCCAAAGTGTATCTTAACTGCTGCATCAAACGCCTGCCCTTGCATTCTGCTTTTTAAGCCTACGCAGTGAATTTTTACTTTTATTTCATTTTTTGAAAAGATTTATTTATTAGAAAGGCAGAGAGTTACAGAGAGAGATAAAGGGAGAGAGCGAGAGATTTTCCATCCGCTGGTTCACCCATGAAATGGCTGCGACTGGGAGCCTGGAACTCCATCTGGGTCTCCCACATGGGTGGCAGGAGTCCAAGCACTTGGGCCAACCGCCGCTGATTTTATTTATTTGAAAGACAGGGCTATAAAGAGAGGTAGAGACAAGAGAAAGAGGTCTTCCATCTTTTGGTTCGCTTCTCAAATGGCTATGACAGCCAGAGCTTAGCTAATCTGAAGCCAGGAGCTAGGAGCTTCCTCTGGGTCTCCTATGTAGGCACAGGGGTCCAGGGATTTGGGCCATCCCCAACTGCTTTCCCAAGCACATTATCAGGGCGCTGGATCCGAAGTGGAACAACCAGGACTCTGGCACCCATATGGGATGCTGGTGCTGCAGGTTAGGGCATTAACTCACTGCACCACAGCACCGCCCGTGAATTTTTATTTTGATCAGTAAAATTTTGTGTTGTAGAGTTTCTTGTTTCTTCTCTTTCTCGCTCTCTCTCTCTTTTAAGATTTATTTATTTATTTATCTGAAAGGAAGAGTTACAGAAGCAGAAAGAGAGAGAAAGAGGTGTCTTCCATCCACTGATTCAATCTCCAGCTGGCCACAACGGCTGGAGCTGTGCTGATCCGAAGCCAGGAGCCAGGAGTTTCTTCCAGGACTCCGTCGGAGCTGCAAGGGCCCAAGAACCTGGGCCATTTTCTACTGCTTTCCCAGGCCATAGCAGAGAGCAGGATCGGAAGTGGAGCAGCCGGGGCTCAAACTGGCGTCCTATGGGATGTTGGCACTGCAGGTGGCGGCTTTACCCGCTATGCCACAGTGCTGGCCCCTCATTGGAGCATTTTGCGATGCCTGCTTTAGAATCCTGTCATAGGGTGGGCATTTGGCCTCACAGCTAAGCTAGCCCACATTCTGTATTGGAGTGCCTGGATTCAGTGTTGGGCTCCAGCTCATGACTCCGGCTTGCAGCTGGTAAAACATAGGCGGCAGTGGTAATGGCTCAAGTAGTTAGGTTTGGGAAGACTTGGGTTGAGTTCTTGGCGCCTGGCTTCTCTCCCTGCCTAGCCCTGGCCATTGCAGGCATTTGGGGAGTGAGCTGGTGGCTGGGAGCACTTTCTGTCTCTTTTTCCCTGTCTCTCTGCCTCTCAAATAAAGAAATAAAAATTTTTGAAAAGTAGACAAAAGTTTGTGAGATATTCTACTAGCTTAGGGTTGATTTCTGTTTTTTCAATGTGCAATGTTTTCCTTTGTCTTGGTATGACACATTTTAAGGGTCATGGTATAAATTCTGCCTCTTGTTTGAGTGTTCTTCTTTAGTAGCTCTTGTCTGACCCTGAGCTAGAGGGCAAACAGCTGCCCACTCATCATTACGGGCCTGGATGGAAGCTGGGGTTGGGGCCCAGGGTGGAAGTTCATGGGCGCAGGGGGCTGAACGGTCAGTGGAGCGCTGTCATTGCCTGCTGCTGAGACAGGGCTTCGTGAACCCCCAGTGAGCCGAGGCAGGGTCGGCCCCTTCCCAGACCCCAGTGGTGTGAGCACTGGGTGCTGTTCCCTGAGCTGCTCCAGGACAGGATCTTCTTGAAATGCGTAATGGCTTTGCCTCCTTTTGGGGGCTTCTCTACTGAGTTCCTGTGTGTGCAGCCCTCACCTCACAGATGCGGTAGATCTGTGTCTCCAGACCCTCAAACCCGCGTCTTCAACTCAGGAGGCTGCCAGGCCCCAGCACGGCACAGCCAGAGCTGTGGATCTGCTGGGGCGCCTGGAAGGCCCATCTGGCTGTGTCCTGTGTCTCAGGGACTCTGCCCTTAGTTGCCTGATTCCCAGGTCTTGGGGACTTTTTTGGGGGTGGGAGACTTTTTTTTTTTTTTTTTTTTTTGGTTAAGCTTACTTTTTGTCATGTTGTTGTCGTTGTTCCAGGTGAGAGGGTTAATCTGGTCTGTGAAACAGCCCATCCTGGTCCAGAGTGGAAAACTGAAGGAGGGGGCACCAGGCGCTCATTTTGTCTTCTGCTGAGAATCTGACCAGAAGTTTCCCTCAGACAGCTCTGACCCCCCACAGAGAAGCCTGCGTGCATGGAAGCGTCCCAGTCCACAGAGTCAGAACGGATTGGACTTTGAAGCACAGTGACGCGTAGTCAAAACAGCTCAGTTTTGAAGCTCAGCTCATGATACAGGAAAATTCCATTGGCTTAATTCCGACATCGCATAGGTAGCAGTGAGCGCTGTTATTATGGAAGCGGAAGCGGAGCTTGTGAAATCAGTGTATATTTTTAAAAATTCCTTTCAGTACTTTGTGAGGCCTCAAAATGCCTCTTGCCTCTTGAGTTTATTTTTATTATGGTAGTGTACCCAGAGTTATATATGTATCTTGAAGCAATTTCAGTTAGGTGACATTTTATATCATGCTGCACGGAGCACATTGGAGAGGTATGCTTTTTTGAAAAATTCAATTAAAGGTGTTAGAGCTATAATTTTTAAAATATTTGATGATTTTCATTCTAATTTATTTTTAAAGATTTATTTATTTATTTGAGAGGCAGAGTTACAGAGAGGCAGAGAGAGAGAGAGGTCTTCTATCTGCTGGTTCACTCCCCAGATGGCCACACAGCTGGAGCTGTGCTGATCTGAAGCCAGGAGCCAGGAGCTTCTTCCCAGTCTCCCATGGGGGTGCAGGGCCCCATGGACTTGGGCCATCTTGTACTGCTTTCCCAGGCCATAGCAGAGAGCTATATAGGAAGTGGAGCAGCTGAGACTCGAACCGGCGCCCATATGGGATGTTGGCACTGCAGGCGGCAGCTTTACCCACTGCGCCACAGCTCCGGCCCCAATATATATGTGACAATTTATATCATGTTGTACTGAGCACATTGGAGAGCTGTGCTTTTTTTTTTTTTTATTAATTCAGTTAAAGATGTTAGAGCTATAATTTTAAAAATACTTTATTATTTTCATTCTTCATTAAAGAATTCATTCATTTATTTTATTATTTAAGAGATCTTGTGTTTGCTGGTTCACTCCTGAAATACTTGGGAGCGGGGTTCTGAGTCCAGGTGTCCCGTGTGGGCGGAAGCGCCCCAGCTCTGAGAGCCACCACCGCTGCCTCTCGGGATGTGCATTTGCAGAAAGCCGGACTCAGAACCTGAACGCAGTGCTTTGATATGGTTGTGGTGTCTCACACAGTGTTTTACCTTCTGTGCTGCATGCCTGCTCCCATTTCCACCTGGCTCATTCTATTTATATGAAAGGAAGAGAAAGGAGAGAAATCTCCTGTCTGCTGGTTCATTCCCCCAATGCCCAACAGCAGCCAGGGCTGAGCCAGGGAGTTGCACGCACAGTCCGGTGTCCCGTGTGGGAGAGACCTGAGTACTAAGGCCAGCACCTGCTGCCTTCCAGGGTGCATGTTAGCAGAAAGCTAAAGCCGGCAGTGGAGCTGAGATTTGAACTCAGGCACTCTGATACGGAGTGGGAATGTCCCATGTGGGCTCCTAACTGCTAGACTAAATGATTGCTTTCTTTATTTGAAAGAGTTACAGAGAGAAAGGGAGAGCAAGCGCCCAAGCACTTGGGCCATCTTCTGCTGCTTTTCCCAGGCCATAAGAGGGAGCAGGATCAGGAGTGGAGGGGCCGACGATGTGGCATAGGTGGGATCTGCCTCATACCCCAACCCCTGCAATTCCAGTCTCCTTCCTGCCTTGCCATCCAGCACCACCGACGGCCTGAGTGTTCCCAGAACTGACCGGTCATGCTGGCGGCGATGTCTTGTTACCAGCATGCCTCGCTCCTTTCCCATGTCTGCCCTACATGCGACTTCCTCAGTGTTCTGCATCACGGGCCCTGCTGCTGCAACCTGTGTCGTTCTTCCTCCCGTTAGCCTGCCTGCTGGGCCGCATTACCACAGGACATGCTGATTAGCTGGTTACCGTCTTCCCGCTAAAATGTACTCTCCAGGTGGGTAGGAACTTTGTTGCTTGTTCATCCCTTCATCCCCAGAAGCTACTCCCTATGAGTATCAAGAGACAGTAAGCAGGGCCCGTGCCATGGCATACTGGGTGAGCCCTGCCTGCAGCTCCAGCATCCCATATGGTCAATGGTTCAAGTCCCGGCTGCTCCACTTCCTATCCAGCTCTCTGCTCCACTTCCTATCCAGCTCTCTGCTATGGCCTGGGATAGCAGTAGAAGATGGCCCAATCCTTGGGCCCCTGTGTTCTACGAGACTTGGAAGAGACTCCTGGCTCCTGGCTTCTGAATGGCATAGCTCTGGCTGTTATGGCTACCTGGGGAGTATACCAGCAGGTGGAAGAAGTCTCTCTGCCTCTCTGTAACTGCCTTTCAAATAAATAAATAAATAGATCTTAAAAAAAAAAAAATCAATAAGCTGGGTGAGGAGCAGACTCCTCCAGCTTTCCTCACTGTGTTAACATGATAAGTCCGTTTTTGTTTTTTTTTTTTTTAATTTATTTATTTGAAAGAGAGATTTTCCAATTTGCTTGTTCACTTCCCAAGTGACCACAACTGCCAAGGATGAACCAAACCGAAGCCAGGAGACAGGAGCTTCCTCTGGGTCTCCCATGTAGGTGCAGTGGCCCTCACACTTGGTCCATCTTCTGCTGCTTTCCCAGGCCATTAGCAGGGAGCTGGATCAGAAGTGGAGCGGCTGGGACTTGAACCATTGCCCTTGTGGGATGCAGGTTATCCTCTGTGGCACAAGGCTGGCCCCTGTCAATTATTTTTGCATTGCAGTTTTCTCCTTTACTCACAAATTTTAACTTTTGCTCGGTGTAGTTGTGAAGATTAATGGGAAAAGGATGGAACTGTCATTTGTGAGCACCTGCTGGGTATACATTGCTGCAGTACTTTGTTCCTGCTATCTAACCCTCCTGTCAGCCTGATAAAGTCAGTGTTTGTATTCATTTTTTCAGATTCAGAAACAGGCTCCACAAACTTGCTAGTCTTGTAAAATCCAATGGGATAAAATTGTGTAGTAAGAAAGATACAGGGGCCGAAGTGGTGCAGTGGTTAAGCCACTGCCTGCGACACCAGCATCCCATATCGGAGCCCCACTTTGAGTCCCAGGTGCTCTGCTTCTGACCCAGCTCCCCGCTAATACACCTGGGAAAAAAGCAGCAGAGGATGGCCCATGTGCTTGGGTCCCTGCCACCCATGTGGGAGAAAGGAGTTCCTGGCTCCTGGCTTCAGTCTGGCCCAGCCATTTGAGGAGTGAATGACCAGAAGGAAATTCTCCCTCTCTATCACTTGGTCTTTCAAATACAAGAATAACTTGTTAAAAAAAAACATAAAGTACCTCAATCATTTATACTTACTACATGTTGCAGTGATAATGCTTCGAATATTATATATTATATATAAGATATATTATTCAAATTAGTTATCTTTTCTTTTTTACTTTGAATGTGGCCACTGTAAACATAGAATTACATGTGTAGCTCATGTTTTTTTTTTTTTTTTTTTTTTTTAATATTTATTTATTTATTTGGCAGAGTTACAGAGAAGGAGAGGCAGAAAGAGAATCTTCCATCTGCTGGTTCACTCCCCAAATGGCTGCAATGGCCAGGGCTGGGCTAGGCCAAAGCCAGGAGCCAGGAGCTTCTTCCAGGTCTCTCTCCAACGTGGGTGCAGGGACCCAAGGACTTGGGCCATCTTCTGCTGCTTTCTCAGACCATAAGCAAGGAGCTAGATCAGAAGTGGAGCAGTTGGGACTGGAACCACTACCCATTTGGGATGCTGGCACTGCGGGTGGTGGATTTATCTGTAGCACCGGCCTCAACTCACATATTTTTATTTTGACAGCATTGCTATGTCTGAAAGAATGAAAGAGAATCCGTGAATTCAAGGAAGAAATTTCACAGACAAATGGTTCTGCTTATGATAAGCAGTTTATTGAATGCACGTTTGCATTATGTTTTACTCCAGTATCCTATTGCTATTCTTTTTTTTTTTAAATTTTTTTTAATTTACTTATTTATTTGACAGAGTTAGTGAGAGAGACAGAGAGAAAGGTCTTCCTTCCATTGGTTCACCCCCCCCCCCCAAATGGCCGCTACGGCCAGAGCTACGCCGATCCGAAGCCAGGAACCAAGTGCTTCCTCCTGGTCTCCCACGTGGGTGCAGGGCCCAAGCACTTGGGCCATCCTCCACTGCACTCCCGGGCCACAGCAGAGAGCTGGACTGGAAGAGGAGCAGCCGGGACTAGAACCTGGCACCCATATGGGATGCCGGCACTACAGGTGGTGGCGTTACCCACTGTGCCCTAATGGTATTTCAACAGATGTGTAGTGATAAATTATGTTTCCCTCTCTGTTGTCACTCTGTGTTGCAACAGTCTGGCTTCTCTGTTTTTTCACAAAATATATATGAGGTTATTGTGAACTATGGTTCACCCACTGTGCTGTGGAATAAATACTACAACTAATTCTGTCTGTTTATCTGTATTTTTGTCCCCATTATCCCTCTATCCCCTTCCCTTCTCCTCAAGCTTTGATAATCTGTGTTCTACATCCAGATCGATTTAAAATTTTTATTTATTTGAAAGGCTGAGAGAGACAGAGAGATGCCTTCCGTTTGCTTCACTCCCCACCTGGCTGCCACAGGGCTGGGCCAGGCTGAAGCCAGGAGCCAGGAACTCCATCCAGTTTCTCCTGTCTCTACAGAGACCCAAGTGTTTAAGCCATCACCTGCTGCCTCTCAAGGGGCGCTTTAGCTGGAAGCTGGAATTAGGAGTGCAGCTGGGACTCGAACCCAGGCCCTATTAATACAGGATTGAGGCTGGCGCCGTGGCTCATTAGGCTAATCCTCCGCCTTGCGGCGCCGGCACACCAGGTTCTAGTCCCGGTTGGGGCACCGGTTTCTGTCCCGGTTGCCCTCTTCCAGGCCAGCTCTCTGCTGTGTCCCGGGAAGGCAGTGGAGGATGGCCCAAGTGCTTGGGCCCTGCACCCCATGGGAGACCAGGATAAGTACCTGGCTCCTGCCATCGGATCAGCACGGTGCGCCGGCCACAGCGCGCCAGCCACGGCGGCCATTGGAGGGTGAACCAACAGCAAAGGAAGACCTTTTTCTTTGTCTCTCTCTCTCTCTCACTGTCCACTCTGCCTGTCAAAAAAATAAATAAGTTAATTTAAAAAAATACAGGATTGAGGTCCCACATGCACTGAATGCCCATCGCTCTCCTTTTTAGCTTCCACATCCAAGGGAGAACATGCAGTATTTATCTTTCTGAATCTGACTTATTTCCCTTAACATGTCTTCCAGTTCCATCCATTTTGCTAAAAATAATAGGATTTTACATATTTAAAACCTACTCTATTTTGTATATATGCCACATTTTCTTTGTCCATTCACCTGCTGGTGGCAAACCAGGTTGATTGCCTACCTTGGCGGGTGTGAATAGCACACCAAGTTACATGGGTGGGTGTGCTGGTATCTGCTGCTTCCTGTTTCCTTTGGAAGAGGGGTGGAGGGGTCCTATGGTAGGTCTATCTTTGGGTTTTTGAGGCCCCTACACAATGTCCTCCCTACTGGCTGCACTAATTCACATTGCCACCCATAGTGTATCAGAGTTACTTTTTTTTTTATTTAATTATTTATTTGAAAGAGTTACACAGAGAGAGGAGAGGCAGAGAGAGAGGTCTTCTATCCAATGGTTCACTCCCCAATTGGCCACAATGGCTGGAGCTGCCCCCATCTGAAGCCAGGAACCAGGAGGGAGGATAGGGCGGGAAGTATCACTATGTTCCTAAATCTATATGAAATGCATGAGACTTGTATACCTTAAATAAATAAAATTCCTTTTCCCCATGTCAGCATTTGTTGTTTTTTAAGTCACTAAATGCATTCCTTAATGCTCTTATTTATGATATTGTTATGGGACAAATTATCATTACCTGGATTCTCACATGGAAGAATTTCCAAGCAGAGAAGCAGAGATTTAAAAGGTAAGTTTAGACTCAAAGACCTCCAGCCAGAGCATCATGGGTGGGGGGCTTCCAAGAGAGCAAAATCCACCTCCCTCAAAGTGGTCTGTCTCTGGCAGTTTTTAAGCACAGTTTTGTTTGACATTCAGGTAAAAGACAGGAGCACCCGGACTTGAACCGAGGCCCATAGGGATGCTGGTGCTGCAAGCAGAGACTTGACCTATACCACAGTGCTGGCTCCTATTTTTAAAAAATGTTTAGCATATATATTTTTTTCCTTTTTTTTTTTTTTTTTCACTGAAAGACAGACGGACAGATGGAGAGAGAGCATTGATTTGCTAGTTCACTCCCCAGATACCCACAGTAGCGGGGTGGGGGCGGGCACAGGCTGAAGCCAGGAGCCCAGAACATGGTTTGGGTGTCCTATGTGGGTGGCAAGGACTGCAGCACTTGTGTCATCTGCCGCATCCCAGGATGGGCATTAGCAGGAAGAAACTGGGTCAGAAGAATGGCAGCCAGGACTCCAGCAGGGGAGACATAGCTGGCCCAAGTGGCCAGTTAACTGCAGTGCCAAATGCTTGCTCTTTATTATGCTGAAATTATTTTCTTTCATTGTGGTAAAATATGGACACTGTTTAGGCCATGTGTAAGTGTGGCACATTGTTGTGGGAGTCTGACCCAGCAGCTTCCCTGTGCAGAACTTCTAAGAAGACTTTTGTTTCTAAATTGTGAGATATGCATAACAAAATAGGCCATCCTATTTTAAAGGGTCCGGTTCTGCAGGGTTAAGTGAATTCCCTGCTGTGTAAACAGTCTCCCTGAACCCCCTCAGGCAAGACGGGAAACCCCTCCCCACCACCAACAGCTGCTCACTTCCTCCTCTCCCTAGCCCTTGGAAACCAGCATTCCACCGCCAGCCTACTGTTCTGGCTGGACTCACATACACCCCGGGTTGGTTCATCTGTTAACTGGTGTCATTCACCTAGTGTCACGGTAACTCCAGTCGTAGCATGACTCAGCATTTTCTCCCCTACCTCCACCGGGCAGACATAACCACATTTTGTTTATCCACTCATTTGTTGGTGGTCCCTTGGATTGGATTGCCCTCACCTCTTTGGCCATTGTGAATAACGCTGCGATAAATATAGGTGTGCAGGTATCTGTTCAGAGTCCCTGCTTTTAAATTCTTTTGGGTAAATGCTGGATCAGAAGTCGAATTGCCGGATCACATGCTAATTCTATTTTTGTGTGAGGAACGGCTGTAATGTCCACAGTGGCTGTATCCCGTTACGTTCCTGCCAGCAAGGCACAAGGGCTCTGATTTCTCCACATCCTCAATGATACTGGTGGTTTGTGAGAGAGAGAGAGAGAGAGAATAATAACCTAATGAGTGTGAAGTCGTGTCTCAAATTTTTTTAAAGATTTATTTATTTATTTGAAAGAGTTACAGCAACAGAGAGAAAGAGAGAGGTCTTCCATCCACTGGTTCACTCCCCAGATGGCTGCAATGGCCAGAGCAGGGCCAATCCGAAGCCAGGAGCTTCCTCCAGGTCTCCCATGCAGGTGCATGATCCAGAATTGTATGAATAGGAATGTACAGAATTCATACATAGCCCTGAGTATGAATTTACAGAACCACAGTATAGCTCATCTCGAGGCAGACTGGAGACCACCGGGCAAAATAGCCTCCCTTTTTTTTTTTTTTTTAAGATTGATTTATTTGAAAGAGTTACACAGAGAGAGGAGAGGCAGAGAGAGAAAGTGAGGTCTTCCATCTGATGGTTCACTCCCCAGTTGGCCTCAATGGCCAGAGCTTTGCAGATCTGAAGCCAGGAGCTTCTTCTGGGTCTCCCACATGGGTGCAGGGGCCCAAGGACTTGGGCCATCTTCCACTGCTTTCCCAGGCCATAGCAGAGAGTTGGATTGGAAGTGGAGCAGCAGGGTCTTGAACTGGCGCCCATGTGGGATGCTGGCATTGCAGGTAGCAGCTTTACCCGCTATGCCACAGCGCCAGCCCCTCCCATTTTAAATAGTTGCTTCAAGATGTACAGAAATGAGAGGACCATAGCATCTTAGATGACAGAAGACATGGGTTCTGTGCTGCACCAGACAGTATTATCTGTGTTTACCCATCTGCCATCCAGCTATGACATGTGGTTTCCTGAAGCTCTGGTTCCCAGAGCACGGTGGCCTCCCATCTTGGGGCCAGGACGAACGCGTTCTCTCTGTTGTCCCGCAGGCCTTGTGCCCCACCGTGCCCCTGTGTTCAAAAACAGTGGGGCTGGCACTGCGGCATAGTGGGCTAAACCTCTGCCTGCAGTGCCGGCATCCCATATGGGCACCGGTTTGTGTCCTGGCTGCTCCTCTTCCCATCCAGCTCTCTGCTTATGGGCTGGGAAAGCAGTGGAAAGTGACCCAAGTGCTTGGGCCCCTGCACCCGCATGGGAGACCCAGAAGAAGCTCTTGGCTCTTGGCTTTGGCTTCACTCAGTCCCAGCTGTTGCTGCCATTTGGGGAGTGAACCAGAAGATAGAAGACCGACTTATCTGTTGCCCACCCCCCACTCTGCCTCTCAAATAAATAAATAAAAATCTTAAAAAAAAAAAAGTACTACAAACACAGAGTAACTTACTCCATCTCTCACAGAACCTGCAGTCCTCACACTGGGAGAGGGACAAAAGTCAGTAAACCCCACCAAACCTGGAACTTGTTGAATGTACTCCCAACTAAAAAAATGAACCATTTTTGAACCTGAAGAGCAAAACCATATTTTCAAGGGCAAGAATGAAGGAAAAATGTAGCAAAACAGATAAAGGGATGAGTGCAAAGAAACATACTTGCACGCACACACACAAGTTCATGGTCCCAGTCGTACCCTACAGAGGACGGCACCACCACGGCCACGGTCAGCTAGCTTCCTTCTGGGTCATCGGTGCCCACCCTCAGTGATCCTGCCTGCTGGTATCTGTGCCTTTCTACAGTCCTCTCCCACACTGTGCCTATGTCCCCTGTGTCATGAACAGGATGTGGTAGAAGCGATGGCACAGTCACTTCTGTCCTAGGTTATAAAAGACGCTGTGGGGGCTGGTGCTGTGGTGCAGTATGTTAAAGCTGTGGGCTGCGGTGCTGGCATCCCATATGGGCGCTGGTTCGTGTCCCGGGTGCTCCTCTCTGATCCAGCTCTCTGCTGTGGCCTGGGAAAGCAGTACAAGATGACCCAAGTCCTTGAGCCCCTGCACCCACGTGGGAGACCTGAAGGAAACTCCTGGCTCCTGGCTTTGGATCGCCGCAGCTCCAGCCGTTGCAGCCAATTGGGGAGTGAACCAGCAGATGCAAGACTGACTCGCTTGCTCGCTCGCTCGCTCTGT